>NC_060910.1:5559847-5829847 GCF_014805685.1 Silurus meridionalis
GGAAGCTTCCATAAATAGGAATTACTTCAGACAAGACAAATCTATTCAATTCATTATGATTTATTATGGCAATTTCTTTAAGGGATCCAACAAATATGGAACTTTCAGTACATCTGCATCATGGTATATTAGTAGGGTTGCAAAATTCTGGGAATTTTCAAGACTGGAAACTTTTCATGGAAATTAACAGAAATTAATGAGACGAAACTGAAAATTGCTCGAATGTCTACCCTGCACACTCAAATAACGCTACCCTGCACATTTCTCCATAACACACATCATTTCTTGAATTCTGTACACAATTTAATCTAAAAAAAGAAAAATCTTGGCAAGTATTCCCGTACTTTACATAAATATTGCATACATTTATGTTTAAAACTTCCACTTTTTACAATTAAATAAAAAAATGTCAAAAATGTAATGAAAAATAAATAAATAACCTGTATTAGTTTGCATGCATGTCAGCTTATGACCAAAGTTCATACAAATTTCCCCAAATTTCGAATTAATTCCAATAAATTCCTTTTAGGTTTCCAACGTTTGCCAACGTTCCCATGGAAATCTTTCCAGAAATTAACTTTGTGCTTTGCATCCCTACATATTAGTTGCTTTTTTTGATTCCATGTAAACCCATAATCCCAAGTCCATTTCAGCTCCTGAGGAGTTTATGTAAAGAGGTGTGTGTGTGTGTGTGTGTGTGTGTGTGTGTGTGTGTGTGTGTGAGGGGTATCAATACTTCCGCAATGCACTGCAAGTCATTCAGGACGGCGTTACGACCCTGAGTAAAAGAACCCCTAGACCCTGCTCCCCTAGACACCAATGTGCTTGTGCGTTACGTTATGATAGAATAAAAGGCATGCGCACAGAGCAAAGCATTAATCATGACAGGATCGGATCAACAGTAATGGCGCGTCCTCTAAGCAGCCAGACACACTGAGGCGGGACGGAACTGTTTCTACAGTAACTAGGATTTATCTCATCTCACTGTCCCGTTAGGAAAAGGACTGGAGTCAGATAAAAGGTCAGGGGGCACGCTATGGCCTTTAAACTAGCATTAAAAAACAAAACAAAACAAAAACAACCAACACTTTGAAAAGAGAAAGGAACTATGGTTTTAATGGTTATAAAGCAAATCCCTGGCTGTCCTTCTCCACACACTGCCACACAGGTACCTTTTTTGGGCGGTTTCTTGTTGTTGTTCAGTTGTCCGCTCACGTCCTGCAGCCTCTTTTCTAACTCTTTCTTCTTTTCCTGAACCAGTTCCTCTTTAGTCTTGGCACTCTTTTTCCCAGTGCCCGCTGCAGGAGACACACAGCGGCGACCAGTGAGTCCTCAGCCTCGCACCCGCCGCCGTGGCAACAAGCAGCAAAAAGCACTTCACTACACTGCAACTGATTCGGCTACGGCAGCACAATGAACTAATGCATTCTACTGCTCGGACTACGGTGTGGGGATGTGATTCAAAAACGCCAGGGGTGGACAAATCAGGAGCCTCGGGACAAGACGGTCGTCAGCGCGCCATTATGCCCGGTGACACATAATGACTCGCTGACACCGATCACGTGACTCGTCGAGCGTGTCATCACGAAACATTTGACTGATTTGTTCTCATATCAGTTGCTCAATGGCAGTTCCATTTCTAGTTGGTGGATGTATCTGGTACCTCGTGTTGTATGATCTGATTATACAAGGCAAAACGTCAACAAACGTGTTTTTATTAGTTGTAGGGATGGTAAGACTCACAGATTCGCATGAATGCATAAAAGTAAATAGTGAAAGGCATCGATTTAAAAAAACGGATATCGAGGTTGGCATTATGTATCGCGATGCCTCGTTTTTTTTCACGTTTGTTTCACTAAAAAAACTATTTAGTTATATATTAGTAGATGCGCTTTTTTTTTCAATTAGAAAGTAACCAATATTTGATATGTAGACCGATTTCTCCTCGCTAAATTGTTTCTCACGTATCGCAACACTATGGAGACCGAGGCGTGTCCTGAGTGTCACATAGAGTACAGATTAACATGGCAGAGGTAGAGCTGTATCTTTCTTTAGACGACAGGAAAAGAACGTCTGGTTTTAGTAAGATTTTTTTTAAAGGGCCAATCTTTTCTAAAATTTTGAAGGTTCTCAAGTAAATTCGTGATTTGCCCGTCTGTCTGAACCAAAGAAATAAAAGCGAACCGTCAGTGCCATATTGATTTGCACAGCGTCATATTTTTTTCGTTGCATCGTATTACTATGAATCGAATAGAAATCGGATCGAATCGTAACAGGGAGGAATCGCATCGGTATCTGCTACATGAGCGCATGGTTGGTTACGCATCAAGATGCGAATCACATCGGCCTCAGTTATGGAGACGCACATCCCTAATTGGTTCCAACGGTTTATTATCTATACCAGTTATATCAGTGCTTATAACCTGTTAATACTGACATTCTAGGCTTTGGGTACATCCCTACATCATTTAAACCGCATGGGATCGTATCGAAGCACATTGTCTCGCTGATCATATCATCTGCACAAAAAATACATTTTTGGCTACTTACTATTGATTTTCTTTATACAGGAAGTAAAAAAAAAAACGTCACAAATTAATTACTATGTAATGAATACAATTTGTCCGCCCCTGGAAATAACAGGCCACATAACATAGACAAAAAACGATTAATACATAACACTAATGAGTGGCTTTGGTGTCTATTCAAAAATGTTCTGAAGCTAAAAAAGCGAAATATTTCAGTTTTTTTTTTTTTTTGCACAGTATAAATCTGAGTAAGGAGCGGAAAAGGCGATCTACCAGTCATGCAAGACAGCCGAGAAAGGAAGTGCGCCCATTACAGAGAGAATCATCGCAGGCAAATTCAGCATTCAGAGCGAGTCGGCAGAGAAAAGCGACAAACCCCCTGTAAACAACAGACACGCACGCACGACTTACGCAAAGGTTTGCGCTGCTTCTTCTGTAAACAGGACTTGACGTAGCGTTCGAGCTCACGCAGCGTCGAGGGCTTGAGCGTCTCGAAGTCGATCTCGATCTCGTCTGGGTTGGAGTCGCAGCGACGGCTCGCGGGATTGGATGATGTGCACTACGCGGCCCAGCTTCTCACCGGGGAGACGATTGATGTCCAGGCTGAGCTGCCGCTTTTCATCGTACGACATGGGAAGTGCTTCCTCCTCGTCTGACTCGTAATTCGCCGCGCTGGGTTTGGAGCCTTTTTTCGGTTGCCTGCGGAAATGTGTTCGAGACAGAGCAGTTGAAGACGTAGTGGAAACACGAATTGGGGATTTATTTGCTTTGAATTCCTAAAAAAAAAATGGGAAAAAATAAATAAATCGAGATGGATTGTGAAGCAAAGGTGTAAAAAGTACCGTATTTTCCGGACTATAAGCCGCTACTTTTTTCCCACGCTTTGAATCCCGCGGCTTAAACAATGAAGCGGCTAATTTATGGATTTTTCCTGGGTTTTTCCCGGTTTCACAAACTTCAAGCAAAAAACTGAGCCCCATAACATTAGACCAATGAAATTGCCGAACGGGTTCAGGTGAACCAATGAAACTCTTTATATTAAATCAGATGCGCTCCCACTGAATCGGGCCAAACCACATCATAAATATGGATGAGGTTCCTCTGACTGTCTACAGGAAAAGCGAATCATTCATCACGCTGAAAACAACCGGGCATGAAAAAAACACTTCACCTGTGTTCTGAGCTGCACGGCATCGGGAGAAAAGCTTCACTGATGGTGATTTTTAAATGCACGACGATGCCAAAAAAAAAACTCTCGAGAGAAATAGTTGTGAAAGGAAGGAGGAAGACAGTGAACAATGACTTTCTTGGTAGGCTACTGTTTAGATACAAGCCGTGTAACAGACACTGTCTTTCGTTAAAGCCTGTGTAAAGTTCATTAGTTTCGATGTAGACACCTGCGGCTTATTTATGTTCAAAATAAAAATCTTTGTCAAATTCAGTGGGTGCGGCTTAATAGTCCGGAAATTACAATAATAAAAAAATTCTACACAACTAAAAGTACCGTTACTTCAATGAAATTTTACTTAAGTAGGGTTTCTGCAGTTTTTTGATGGAAGAATATTCTGGACAATTTTCAAAAGGAATCGCAAATTAAATTTGATACAAACACGACCAAACACAGTCCCTTCCCTGACAATTGATTGACGGCGTTCCGTGGTAATTAAATAATTGGAATTCCTAATTTGTATTACGTCAAATAAATTTTGACGTAATCCAAATGCACAGTCGGTTACCGTCAAATTTCAATCGGAAAAGCAAAGTCCATTTGAAACTGTATTTCCCTGTGTATTACGAGTTATGACCATATCGTATTTAAATAGCAATATTAATTACCACGTCCGCGTTTTCACTTTCTCTGCGTCGCGTATGTAACCTGCAAAAACTCTAACGGAATTGCAAATCCCGATGCCATGCACGGAAAGCCGTCAATCGAGTGTCAGGGGAGGGACTGTATTATTGGGCGTGTTTGTATTGGGAACGTTGTGACGTCACTCGCAGTCAACGGCCGAGAGGGGAAATGCCAATGAGTAAGAATGGAGAACAAAAATCTCCCGTTCTAACATGATTTATGATAATGAGAGAAATTCGCTAATGCAGATTCAGAATTCAAACAGCGACCGAACTCATTTAAGGACGATTCGCCTGCATTTCGCTTTCAGCCGGATCTACAACGCTGGGGTCTGTCTTGTCCGCCTTTTTTTTTTCTTGTGAGTTTAGCGCGTCTGTTCTCCCACGCATCAATCAATTCCTTTATTTACTCCGTGAGGGATCCGATTTAAAATGTAGTGAAGTGCAATACTTAAACAAAACACACTTACATGAAAGTAAAAGTACACGAAAAAAAAACCTACTCAATTACAGAAAGGCGAGTAAATGTAATTCGGTACTGCACAACTCTGCCGTGAAAATCCGCACGCTCCCGTTGACGTGCTTCACGTGCTCATACCTGGTAGTAGACGTGCTGTTGGGTTTCCTGGTTGAACTCTTCTTCGGCTGACTCGGCTTGCTCGGCTGCGAGGACTTCGGCTTTTTCTCTTCCTCCACCTTGGCCTTGGTTTTGTCTTTGTCCTTCTCTTTTTCCTTCTTCTTCTTCTCCTTCTCCTTTTCCTTTTCTTTCTTTTCTTTCTTCTTCTTTGGTTTGCTCACAGGGCCCTGTGACAGAGCGGCCAGCTGTTCGTGAACAGCCTTCAGCTGAGGAAAGAAGAAAAAACAGGGATCGTTAGCTAACGTGCGGACAAACTGCCAGTACAAGACACGCGAGGAGGATTCTAGCTGTTCAGGGAAATAAACGTATCGAATGCCAGTCATTTCACACTCCTTTGCCCTCTTTATCTGCCAATTTCGCCTTTTACTCATTAGGGAAATGGTGTGGACAGTTTACACACTTTTTTCCTGATTAAATGTAACGCTTTAAAAATGCTGACTATGCAATATCTATGCATTGGACTAGTGGGAAGATGTTCCACTAGATTTTAAGAGAGCGCTTGTGGAGCCACTCAGCCACGAGGGTGTTAGTAAACTCCTGCGAAGAGATCTGGAGTGCTGTCGGTGTTCCAATTCATCCCAAAGGGGTTCAGTAGGGTTGAGGTCAGAGCACAAGAGCAGGCCACTAAAGATCTTCCAGTCTAACCCATGTACACCATACTTCCATGGAGCACAGGGGTACTATCATACTGGAAGAGGCTTGGGTCTCCATCCAAAGGCATCCTGTACAATTTGTAGTAACAGTTTGGGGAAAAACTGGAAAAGTCAGGTGTCCAGATTTTTCCATATTCTGCATTTAGACTCCAAATTACAACATATTAAATTCCTCTGTCTTTTAAAGATCAGAAATGCAAACTTATAGCAATTACAGTGAGCAGGTATACTGCACTTAGGGTAGCAGAATTCCACTCATTTTCAAGCCTAGAAACCTTTCATGGGAATTAACGGGAATATATGGGAATAAACTGGGAAAATTGCAGGTTAGCCTATAACAGGAAACTTAAATGTAGTTAAAAGAAATTCTCGTAGGATAAATTCGGGTAAATCAACCAGATTTAATGCAATTTCAGTAGAACATCTACCCTGCACATTCAACAATCACATGCACACTTACTGCAGGACTACTGAGGCCACGCCCCCTACATGCACTGTGCTTTCTGCCAGAACATAACGCACATCATTTCTTGAATCCTGCACACAAAATAATGGCACAAAATGTCCATCTTGGCAAGCATTCACATAAATGACATAAAAGAATAAATGTATGTTTTAAAGCTTCCTGTGCTGTCTGGAAGATATTGTACAATTTTACAATCAATCCAGAAATGTCATTTTTACAGTCGGTATTATTCTGCATGCAGCTTAAGACCCAATGAAATGTTCATATTTATGTTTGTATATGATGCAGCAAAATTTCAAAGGAATTCAGAGAAATTCCCATAAGTTTCTGGTAAGTTTCCAACTTGGCATATTTCCAAATTTCCACCAGATGAAATTCCCATGGAAAGTTTCCAGAACGTGGAACCCCTTGCAACCTTAACTGCACTACATAACACTAAATCCATAAATGTTATAATGTACATGCAATATATTATTATAACCATTATTACACATCTATTACCAGTAATAATGCACCTTTCCTGTTTTGTAGGTTACTGCAGTAAACCTGATATCACAATCCAATTCACTTCACTGTAGTGCTCACTAGTGCTGCACGAGTAATCGTAGCGCAATCGGGACTTCGGCTTGTGCGATTATATGACGGCAATTGTTGCGAATTAATGAGAAATAAGTGCACGTGTGGACAATTTCTGAGAACAGTAACGCCAAAACAAAACAAAACAAAAGTTTAGTTTAGTGACTTTCACCGGAAAGCAGCGTGGAGACCAGGTGAGGATGTAAAGCAGACCGACACTGAACTGGTAGCCAAACACTAAAATTAAAAAAGCACTACCTCTGTTATATGGTGATAATTTAGCTTTAACATTAGCAGCACTGAGCAGAGAGAAGAACTGTGCGAGATTTGCTAAATCAAAGCTTCTACCTCACGTGACAATAAGTCTGTAACAGATCTCACTGGTTCCGGGTTGGAAGAAAGAAACGACAGGCGACGGTGCAACAGACACAGCTTTCTTTTATTTTTCATTCACTTTCGACTCGCGGTAACACACATCTTTCCTCCAACGCGTAACCCCCACACTCGCAGATTGGCGCGCCTTCACCTGGCAACCGCCACTTTCCCACACACATCCCCATACATGCCTTCAGCTCTCTCTCTCTCTCTCTCTCTCTCCGGTGTCGGTTACATTCCGCGTAAACAGGCCGTTTCTAGCGTTTTTGGAATCCCAGGCAGGATTCCTATTGTCACCCCCCATTGCTCTGCCCTCCCACCTCAATGCTCCACTCCCACACCATACAAATCTACAACAATCTTCTATAAAAAAAAAAAAAATGAGTGAACACATTTAATAATAATGATTGCAAAATTGCCCAAATATCTTATTTTTAAGAATTATTTTTAAAAATGTTTACATTTATGCAAATGTCATTTCATTTTAAAAAATGTATAGTGTGCAATTTCCTTGATAACCGAGAGGACACGCGATACTATTTATTATATCGCAATGTCGACTAGACAAGAATCACACATTTGTCCCAAATCGTACACTACACTCGATTATTATTTTTTTTTATTTTAAAGCCTTTGGCTTACACATTATTACAAAACTTGCTGTTTTCCTCCTGGCAACATGATGCTATTTTTTTTTTACTAAGGACATCATGTTGCTTTTCAAACTTTAGCCAATTTAACAAACAAGAAAAATAATAATAATAAAAACAAAACGACCTAAATGTGAATCATGACACCCCTAAAAGCTAGAAAATGAAAAGGTAGTTGCAGAAAACAACAGTAAACCAGTAGGTCCAGATCGTGTGATTGACATGTTTTCTTGCAAAGAGTCAAATCCAATCAACAGACATCAGAGCAGACCAGGAGGCAGCACTAAAAGCCAAGCGGGGTGGAAAGCAGGGGAAAAATAAGACCACCTACATACCCTTATTTACCTCTATTTAAGGGCACTAATCAAAACAAATGGATCAGAGAGGAGGTGCAAAAGAGGTTGAGAAAACACTTGAAATTCACCTGGAACCTGTTGTTTGGTATGTGAGGCTCCATAGTGAATCGCTGGTGTTAAAACAAAAAACAAAAAAAACCCAACCCATCAAACAAGAACGTTGATTTAGAGATGTGAGAGATGGAAGCAGAGCACAATGGGTTTTCGAGAACAGCACTATCACACCTCAGGTACTGAACAAAGCAAAAGAAGTTTGTAGGTCACCTCAATGAGGAGTAGGAGGATGAAGGGGAATGATGAGATCGGATAGCTTAAAGGTGGGAAGTATATCTTCATATGCATTTTATTAATCATATTGTTTAAAGACGGGTAGTCCCCGAGTTACAGAAATGGACGTTTGGCTCCACCCTCCACTCGCAAAGCTGCGCTTGTCCACGCGCCCGCTGCTCGAAACTTATATAAACTTTATACACGATGGTACTGTAAATTGCTGTTATGCTAAATATTGTACTGTAATTTGGTTAACAGATTACAGTACACTACCGCAAATTGATCACCATCCCTTAAGACTCCTAGGTAGGCTAGGCCATGTCTAGACTAGATTTCTAAGTTACGACAGGGGTCATCGGAGTCTGGACTACCTGTATCTCGTTTGTGGTTTTAAAAACATCTTTTTTGAACTTACTGAAACGGTAGCTCAGGATTTGGCTCGGAAGTGAGCTCAAATTCCAGCACATCCAAGCTGCCACTGCTGGGGTCTTGAGCAAGTTGAGTAACCCTTTGGCTTTAGTAATTAGATCGCTATAAGCTGTTCTAGATAAGGGGATCTGCCAAATGCTATAAATGTACAAAAAATAGATGATGTATGAAGATCGTTCAATGTTCAGAACTATCAAGCTTCCATTGTTGGGCCTTTGAGCTTTGAGTTTGGAATAGGTGAAGTAAGAACGTCTTTCTTTTCAAGCTTTTTAGATTTCATTCAAATAAAAAAAATGATCTTTGATTACAAAAGCAACAAATCAGCAACTCTTTTTTTTGGGGTAGTTTTTGTCTCCGGCACCAAAACCGGGCGGAAAATCTGACACTAAAGCAAACTTGCGTATTCATTGATCAAATCTGCAATTAAATGTAATAAGCTTATATGACTGGAATTGTGATTTAAAACCACAGCAAATGTCAAGACAAACAGCAACTTGTTTAGTCTACTAAAGACCTTATAACACATGTGACAATTTCCATGTGAAACAATTTGGAACTGATTGTTCCTAAAAAGTTTGAGCTGTTCAGATACACCATGCCATAAAAAAGAAATGAAGCATTGTTTCAGGGGGGTGTTGGGGGTGTGTGTGTTTGTTTTTATGTGTGTGTGAGTGAGCGAAGATGCCGCTCACCTGTTCCTGCAGCTCTGCCAGGCGGGTGGCTCGTTCCTCCTCCGAGTCGGAGCTGGAGCTGGAGGAGTCCGCGCTGCTCTCGCTGCTCCCCGTGCTCTTACTGACTACCGCCGTGGCAGACGTGCCTCCAGGGGACGAGGGTTCAGCTGGCTCGTCTGGCATCTTGGCGAAACGCATCTCGAACACATCCTGGCAGTGGAGCGGAGTGAGGGTTAGACCGAGCACGGTGCGAACAAATCTTCACAGTTGGTCACTTTTTACCTGAAGTTTCCTTGCCATGGCAACGACCTCGTGGTCAGGGGGGTTGTATTTATAGCAATTTGAGAACATTAACCGAACATCTGCTGCAAAACTCTGGGCATCCTGGTATTCTCTGCTGTCCATTTTTTTCTGAGGGAAAAAAAATCATTAGTAATTATTGTTAATTTCGATAGAAGCTAAAAATTTCGAATTTGGAATATAAGTCAAAAATGATACATTTTTGAGCCATACTTTGACTGTACTGAGGTCCATAGGCTGCTTGATGATCTCATGGTAGTCATGCAGTTCCAGAGCTTCTGCGTCTACAGGTTTATAAAAGGGCCAGGCGTAGGCGGCATGCTTCTTGGACAGCATCTCTTTTAAGATGGTGTCACAGTACTTGAGGTGGTCGCTCAGTTTGCTCTTCTTGTTCCCCTGCTGCAGGAGCTCGCCGTCGTCCAGGTCCTTTTTCGGAGGTTTGATGGGTCGCCCGGTGCTCTCACGCCTGGAGATCACCTTGCTGTGTTTGGACTCCAGCAGGGGAGTGGGAGACTCGCCTCTGCTGGCCGTGATGGCGCATGTGGTGGGCGTGGTGGTGTCCGCTTTCCGCTTTACCCCTTTCTTCTGGAAGCAAACAAAAAAATAAACAGATGCTAGGGATGAGCAGGTCAGACACCACCACTAGCATTTTTTTTCTTTTAAAGGAATTGATCACAAATGAGCTACGGTGATGAAGATGGAGTAGGTTTTGGCCTACGAGCTACCGTCGCTCCTTAAAGGTTATAACGATGGTCATAACCTGTTCTCTTTACGTCAGGTTGCGAGGTGAAGGTTCTCTAACGACTCATTTCGTATGCAGAAAACCTGGTTCATGTGGAAAATGGTATCAAATAAACAGCATTGCTACAAATATAAACAGGGCCTGTTTCTATGTCTAGAGAAAACATTTAAAAAGCAAAGAGGAAGAGTTTTGGGCCGTTCTTGCCTGGATAAATGAGGACAACATGAAGGCAGGACAACGTGCATGAAGTAACAGATGTTTTTTTGGGTCCGTTATTACCATGACATCATTTCTTTTAAATGCCAAGTGCTCAACTTTCGATTCCATTGAATTTATAACCGTCTTGCAAGTGTCATCCATTGCAATCCTCATACTGCTGGCTTTCTGTGAAATCGCAGCTCTCACAGGGAAGTAGGAGCTCAGTGGTTAAAGCTCTGGGTAACTGATCAGAAGGTTGGGGGTTCAAGCTTCAGTATCAAGCTGCCACTCTTGGACCCTTAAGCGAGGCCCTTAACCCTTCGTGCTCCAGGAGTGCTGTATCATGGCTGAACCTGGGCTCTGATTCCATCTTCCTAACATCGCTGGTGTATGCGAAGAAAGAGTTTCACTCTACTGTAATGTTCATATGACAAGTAAAAAGCACTGCTACCTTTTACAACAATTGAATAGAACATTGAATTCATTAATGCATATTGTTATGTCTACAATATTTCTAAAAGTATGACGAGCATTAAACATCACAGTCTAAAATCATGGGCATTAATATTCATAAAATGTTCCTATTTTGTTGCTATAACAACCGCCACACTGTATAGGTGATGAGCAGGTCTCCACATACTGCAGTGAATAAAAGTTTGGAAAACCAGTGTTTGTTCTGAAATTTGAATTCCTTAACAATTACATCATTTATAAAAATGTAAATAAATTTTGATTTCATTCAAAAAAAAAAAAAAACCCAAACAAAAAAAAAAAAAAAATCAACAATCGTCTATGGACTTTGGACACAATAAAACCGAATCATTTTAACCGTTCAGACTACACTTTTTACAGCGGGTAGTTTTTGTCTCACATTCCCAGACTTCTTGTGATCAACAAAACCGAGTCCAATTCTCGTGATAACGACTTAATTTTCCTCATGATCTCGACATAACGAGTCAATTTCTCTTGACATGACAAAAGTTTTCCTGTGATCACGGCTGAATTTACTTATGATCTCAACAAAAGAGTCGTTTTCTCATGACTCTGCCTTAATTTATTCGAGATCGACAGCCGCTTTTCTCACGATCACGACTTCGTTTTCTTGGAATCTTAAGGCAAAAACACATGATGTGATTGAAATGTGAAAAAGTCTCGTGCCTTGTGAATGTTTTCCGGTGTACATCACGCAGTATGTGTCGAAAATCTCTATCAAAGTTACTAATTTCCTGCAGCAAATATGAGCTTTATCTCTGCATTGAGAGAGAGAGAGAGAGGGGTTTCCCCGAGGAGAACCTGACTAAAATAGAGGAACATACGCTAGGCCTGATTAACAATGTTTATGTCAAGACCATGAGAAAATTAAGTTGAGGTGACGAGAAAACAACTTTTATGATCGAGAAAATTGTGTCAAGATCATGAGGGGGGAAAAAAATGGTATGTCCAGAAAATTGTGTCATGATCACGAGAAAATTACAGGTTCCAGGTGAATTTCGGACTTTGGAAATACAATTGCAGCTAAATTCTGATTCGATTTTTAGGGAAAAAAAAAACAAATCATGTCATCAATTCAGACGATTTTTAAAGCGGATAGCGTTTGTCTCTGGGCTCCCGCTAAAGATGGCTTAAATATTTGTTAATATAATCTGCGATTTAAAGCGGAGCTTTTATGACAGAACTCGTGATGTAAAACCACAGCAAACGTCAGGACACAAGTAATAATGGATCCTGAATCGTACATCAAGTAAAACAGCAATGTGTTTACATCTACTTCAGTTGCAGCAGAGAGACAAGGATCGTGTGGTAAATTCAGCAACATGAAGATAAATGCTACAATGCTTGTGTTTTTAGTGATTTATATCCCAACCCAGACATACTACATATCAGTTTCCTACTGAAAAATGGAAATCAGGACATCCTTAGAAAACTGATGAATGGAAACTTGAACTGGATTTTACATCTGACTTTTTGCAAGTGTGTCTTAGATGTCTTGTGTTATAAAATCAGTGTTGTCGAGTTTCGGAGAAAATTAAACAGATGCCTGAAAATGTAAGGATTCGATTGATGAGGTAGATTTTTTTAGTCCTGATTTGTGTCTGTGCACTTCGATACAGATTGACCCGGAATAATAAATGTTAGAATCTCTCATAAAGCAACGTGCACAAATCGGTAAACAAAAAGAACAAGAAATTTGCAGGTTTTTTTTTTTTTTACTTTTACAGCCATTAACTAGCTAAAAAGGTGGAAAAAAAAGTTGTGTGTATATATATATATATATATATATATATATATATATATATATATATATATATATATATATATATATATGGTTTGTATGTTGTTTTGACAAATAAATAAATTTAAAATAATTTTTACGTTCCAAACTTTTACCCTTGGGAATATTCCCAATAAACATTTTTATATATATATATATATATATATATATATATATATATATATATATATATATATGTGTGTGTGTGTGTGTGTGTGTGTGTGTGTGTGTGTGTGTGTGTGTGTGTGTGTGTGAATGCAAACATTCTGCAATAAGAATCAAACACGCTTCGATCAGAGCAGGACCATGCAAAACACTGACAGCAGTTTATCAAGTTCCACCATTTTGTTCGATTTGAATGACAAAAGACAAAAACAGATCAGACGATCAGTGCTGGGAAAAAACCCCACAACTTTAGTACAGGGAAGTCTTACTTTGACGACAGGCTGAGCGCTTGGGATCATGGGTGCAGCTGCTGGAACGGCCTGGACGTTGGAGGTGATGGTTGGTACAGGCGTCGCTGCGATCACGGGAGTTTGAGGTGGCTGAGGAGGAGAGCTTGGACATGACGAGGACGGGGACGTCGAGGACAGTGCCGAAGCTTGCGGAGTTTCTGTTGGAGAAAAGGATGAGAAGGTGAGATTTGTGACTTTTTTTTAGAAACACATTTTCTTTCTATTTTGTCAACTCTAATAGTAAAATATAAAACGCTATAATGTTTATAATGTTTTATTCACGCTATTAAAAAATTTCATCTTCGAAAAACAATATCAACAATTAGAACAAGATGATTATGATCTCTGATGCCAATCTGAAATACTTTCCTGCTGTGACTGAAACATAACTGTGTCTGTAAAGACACAGTTTATAAAGAGCTGATTAAATGCAAAACTTGCAACAAAGCCTTCGTAAGCAACCACCAGGGCTGAATAGTAACAATGTCCACCATTAAATATGTCCCTTTAACATGTTACTAACATGTAACTAACAGTATTCATTCATAACTCTCAATAGGACACACAAGCATAAGTATGTCTCATTTTATAGTATTGCTATATCTTACCACATTTTAAACCAGAGTACACAAGAGACATGTTCTAACAATATGCACAAAGAATTAACACTTTTCTGTATTGTCTTTTTGTTTTTTTATTACTTTTGATAAGCCACTGTCATGTAATTACACTCAAAAGTAAATACGATGAAAATGTATAAAACGCAAGTTCTACTTTTGTCATTTTGCATTTAGACAGTTTTTCTTCTTCTTTTCTTTTGATACGTCTGAATCTTATAAGCTAAACTTTATGTTCAGTCTTGGTTAACTGTTTTTCATTCTGAGCACAGGTTTACCTCCAGCATGGGCAGCACCGGGCTTGCGTGCCTTGCCTTTTGGGGGTGGTGGCAGCAGTTCCACCTCCTCCTGGGGCATTTGTGCTACCTTCTGGAGGAAGATTTTTTCCAGGGCTTGGGCCATGAGAACAATATCATCTGTAGGCTGAATCAAAAAGAAAACAGTATATGTATTTTTGCATGCATGCACGCACACACACACAATTTCACATAAACAACAGTGCACAACTTTCTATCTTCTGCATAAACTGACACAGATGAAACATATTAATTAAAAGAAATGAAATGGGATCTCTTTACCTTGTTATATATATAACAGTTTGTGAACATAGTGTTGAAATCCTGCATGCATTCACCAGCTGTCCAGTAGTAATTATTCTCAAGTCTCTTCTTGATCGTCCCCATGTCCATTGGGTTCTTGATGACTTTATGATAGTCCTTAACAATAACAAACGTTTATTACAAATGATTACAGGAGTAGAAAACAATGTAAAATGAATAACAAACAAGCAAACGAAGGTGTAACAGTGATCGATCTTACGTACTGGAAGATTTAATTTAATGGCATCCACAGGTGTGTAAAAGGGCCACGCAAATTGATGCCTCCACAGTGTTTTCACCACAACGTTCTGCATGTACTGGAGCTGGTTGGTTTTCCGGCCAGGCTTGCTGGGGTTCGTTACTTCAGGTGGAGGCGGGTTGACTATAGAGGGAGCAGCCTGGGTGGGAGATGTGACCGCCGACATTGTGGACAGCGGAGAGGAGTGTGTGGCTCAATCGAGGTTGGGTCTGGATGTATTTCTTTAATCACTGATGAGTTCCTCTTTCTTCTCCTTACTCCCTCGTCGACACACACATCCCATCTCAGGACCTGAGCGTCAGCACTCAGCTGGAAAATATGAAGAAACCTGTTGGATTCTATGTTCGATTTGAGTCAAAAACTAGTACATGAATTGCACAGGGTAGACAAATGATATATATCTATATATTTACTGTTTTTATTGTCCCGTTGAGATTGAGACATTTTAGTTTATGTTCAATTAAAAAAATGATAGAAAAAACTTTCAGGCAAGGAAAACAAGTCATTAAAAACAAATCACTTTCCAGGCATCACTGATTGATCAAATGGTACGAGTTTTACACCCTGTCAAATCAAATAACTGACATGAACAACTCGGTAACTTGAACGCACCCTGGCAGTGTAGATCCCAAAGTGCGGTCCGATTGAACAACCCGACCGAGCCAAAAGCTACATTCAAGAGCCCCGTTGATTTACATCGTTTCGAAATGTTCGAACATTCTCCCAAAATCTTTATTTTATTAGTTAACTATAAAACAAACCACTCCTCATATTTTTGGTTAAAAAAGAGAACCGCAGGACTGCAATTGTGAAATAATAAAAACGAGCTCATCGACACTGGTTAACATTAGTTACCACCATCGCGCGTTTTCGGGGCTCTGAGACGTTTTCTAGCCAGGGGGAAATGTCACTATCAGACCGAAAATAACCCGAATAGAAGCTATTACGGGGATCGTCTCGGTGCAACTTTCTTTAAAAGATGGCGGGCATGGTTAAGTGTGTGTTTGTGTATGTGTGTGTGTGTGAGTGCATCGTGGCTGCCTCGAAAGCTAACGCTAGCTCACGGTGGCTAACATCTCCTCCATGTCTGCTCCATAGCCATTGTGTGTGCACACGCCGTGCGATGAGCTAGCCGGTTAGCTGGTCGATTTGCAGCACCCCGAGCCTCAATACTTGGCCAGATTGTACACTGGCCCCGAAAAGAGCGAGATGAAGCGGACGGCGATGGGATCAGGCCCCGGATCCGGTGTTCGATCTGAGCAAAGGGCGCTGCGGAGGGAATCAAAACAAGCCCGCTTTGTTACACTGGGCAGCAGAGCCGATCTGTGTAGTAGCCGTGCATTCCCGATTGAAAAAAAAAAAAGCCCATACAAATAAATATGAAGCGGAAAAAAATATCTAAAACTCCGATCCAAATAGACATTCATCACAAACACGGATTTTATACTTTATTACTTTCACTCCGAGCAGCTCCGGGAGCGTTTCCGTGCAGATTTTCCGGCAGCTTTTTATTGCATCGAAGCGGCATAATACACGGCTGGATCGACTCTGGAGTTGGCTTGTGTGTGTGTGTGTGTGTGTGTGTTTGCGTACTGCGCATGCGCACTAGTCCACAGTGTTGTGGTCCATATTGTACAGATGAACTGCTGGCCTTTTAGATAAATACTGAGATAAATAGATACTTTATTCATCCCATTTGGATATGTACAATAGAAAAAGGTAAACATGGCGTTCCAAAAAAAATCTTTCTCTCTCCTTGAATCTAAATGCTTTTCACATTTTATTTATATCAAACCCCACGAGGAAGTTACCAAACACACAAACGCATAAATCACTGAATGAACGCCGTGTGTTTACTCTCGTCTGAACCGACGCATCTCGATGTACCATGATTGAGTGGCGTTGTGCGCATGCGCTGTAGGTCCCGAGGACGCTGGATATGCCAAAGACTTGGGCTCGATTACAAATGACTACATTTCCCCTTACATAGGGCACTAATAGGGCGCTTACGACGAGGTCGTTATTATTACATACCCTACGTAGGGCGCATTCGGAGAAAGTGGAGTGTTATATGTAATTCAACCAAGTGAACAATTCAAGTGAATGGTTCTTTTTTGGTGCCTGCAAATGAAATCGTTATTTTTTTACATGCTGTATTTTATCCTTCGTCGTTTATTAAATAAAAAAATTATATCTATATATATTTACGATTATGAAATGCGAACAGTTCGTTTAAGTTATTAAATGCGGATATGAAGCGGAAGTCCAGCCGCTGAGCACATCCGGTACACATTGTTGGATATTTTGACATAACTGGTGATGAATCCTGGTGTCCTGAACATGATCAGATGTTTGAAACTGCAGAATGAGTTTCTATACGTTATCACACACACACACACACACACACACACACACTTGCTAAATTGTATACAAGCTATCGTCAAATAAAGACCATTTCCCAGCAACCAGTCGACTGTTCTTTAGTAATGTCAGTTACACATGAGTGGGAGGCTTTTATTTGTGTCTTCTTGATAAACATTAGCTGTATGACTTGCATTTCTTTTCCTGTAGCCTATTTATGAACTAACCATGGAAGCAAAAGAGACTAAACCAGACACTGAAACAAATAATACACATCCATCATTTATCATCATCCAAATATTTATAATTTTATATATTTTTTAATGCCATAACCTTACAACCTTTTACTTGTTGTACCTTTACAACAGTGTCATAGACTTATAACCATTTACTTGTACTTTTCAACAATATAGCACTGCTATATCCTTTATATTTATTCACTGTACATACACACACACACACACACACACACACACACACACACACACACACACACATATATATATATATATATATATATATATATATATATATATATATATATATAACATTTATCTGCAGTTGAATTTGCACAATTGCTACTTTTCTTACTTCTGCTAGATGTTAAACAGCATTTCGTTGCTGTGTACCTGTTATCTATCTATCTATCTATCTATCTATCTATCTATCTATCTATCTATCTATCTATCTATCTATCTATCTATCTATCTATCTATCTATCTACTTTGGGGAAAAACAAACATTATTTGGTTAGATATGTAACCCTGTTAAATGAACACCATATGCCTTATGACTGTAGATTTTGGTGGTAAAGTAGAACAATAACAATGGCAGCCTCAAGAAAAACTATGTCGAAAACACACAAAAGTTATCACACACGTAAGACGCAGTTGAAAGTCAGCAAGCCATATTTCTTACCAGCTTGTTTTAAATGGTTTTAAACACTTCTTTTGTTCTGTGCATGAGATAATAATTAACCACGCTTGACCTGCTTCAATAAACTACGTCTCTAAAAACACACAAAAGACCATGCAAATGGGAGTCATCCCTCTTTTCTGGCTTAGTCAGCATGAGAAATACTTGCCCCACCCATTTCTGATGTCCCATTATTCCAACATTATTCCATAAACCCCCATTCACTCTCCCAATCTTGCAATATGATAGAAATATTTCACCTCCTCATAACCCTTATTTGCATTTGTTTGAAAGTATATTAGGTTTAATTACATTTATTTGCTAATAGCCAGTGTCATATTAAATTAGCCCAATCTGTTACAAATCTTATCCTTTCCTCCTCCACTATAAAGAGAATGTGGGGCACAGGGAATCCTCACCCCAATGGATCTCTATTAGGACAGTCACAATTCTCATGTTAACCACTAGTACCACTTGCAATGTGTTACGGAAACGGAGCAGGGCAGCACAAGCATACTATCTTGAGATCTTGTAACAGAGTAAATCGATGGAATGTTGGCTATGTCTATCACATGTCAAGACCTTTAACAGAAAGTCACGTGGTGACCATACGAAGCTTAAAAACCCTTTCATGGCATGCGTTCCCTTTTGGAGACTTTTTAGCAAGTTTTGTTTAGGGTCCAGGTGACAGTCAAAAAGTCTCCATAGAAAAAGATGATTTCTCTCTGGTTGGATAGAAAGTGCATTCAAGTAGATTCAATTTATTCATTTGATTGGTGGACGATGTTGATCTTTTAGAATCTTAAGAGGTACATAGCAATGAACTGCAGAACGGACCTCTTGAGTGGCATGACTCTCAGTAGAGTTCATGAGAAACAATCCTTGTGATGTGCTTAATCGTGAGAATACTGTTTTAGGCAGTGGTAATGACCAATCATGCTGAAGACAAACACTTAGACAGTGTGACACATCAGAGATTGCAAAAGTACACACATCCTCCACTCGAGTAAAAGTACAGATACTTTGGTTTGGAAAGACTCTGGTAAAAGTTGATGTACTGAATACATCAGTGATACACCAGTGGTAGGAAATAGGTTGATGGGCTAAAAATGGCATGCAATAAGGAGAAAAAATATTGTCACCAAAATAGATACTGTAACGAGCCTGTTTTGAAAAGTAGAAAGTACAGTTTAATGAGTGAAAGTAAAAAGTAAAAAAATAAATAGTGAAGTAAAGTACTGATACCACAAAAATCTATTAAAGTACAATAATAAAGTATTTGTTAGCTGGTATGTGGCTCATAACATAAACCATAAAGTGTGTACTTGCCAGAGAAGAGAAAATTCTGCGGAGGGACCTGTAAAGCCAAACAAAAGGTTTATAAGCATGAGACACCAAATATTAAGTGGAAACACTAAGTGTGATCAAGCAGTCATCTTGGAAGCATGTAGAGTAAAATCCTCTGCTCTATACATGGGACCCATTTTTTCAATTTCTTTTGGTTGACAGCTCAATTTCATGTAATATTTCTGTGGTTTAGTCTTCGGAATCCCAATCTGATGCAGATGCTGTTGAATAAGTTTTAATTGTCCATCAAAACATCAAACATCCTGGCTTGTATTCTTTAATGGTTTGTTCATATTCACACTCACTCACTCTCATTAATGCTCCCGTTCACATCAACGGAGCTGCTGTTGAGCGTGTACCCAGCTTTTAATTCTTTGGAGTCCACATTTCTGAGGATCTTCTCTAAACTCTTCTATCCTAATCAGGAAGGCACAACAGCGCCTGGTTTTTCTGAGGAGACTTAAAAAGTCCCGTCAGTGCTACAGGATACTGGAGAACTTTTGAGAGCATCTCAGTGTGTTACAGCAGCTGCACTGCTTCAGTTCGTAAAGCCCTTCAGAGGGTGGTGAAAATTCAGCTTCCCTCCTTGGAGAACATTTACAATAAACACTGTCTGCAAAAGGTGAGGAGCATCATCAAAGATACCTCTCAACCCAACCATAGACTATTTACCTGTCTCCCATCAGGCAGACGCTACAGGTGCCTCAGAGCCGCACATACAGACACATACATCCAGCCACATTTCCATTTAGCGGATCTATTCAGTTGTACTGAATTCTGTTAAATGCATATGTACTCCTTCTTACAGGGTTCATTTTGGCCATAGAGCATATGGAATGACAGTGGCCTTTGCTGGTTTAATTCTATGTTCATCAGTATGGACCATGCCAGCCCACCTGACATCATCCAAAACTTTTTTTTTCACAGAAAATCTAATAGCTGAACAAATGCTTTTTAATTATAGATGTTTGCATGGGATTGTTCATTTCTGTGTTTTTGTATGCAATCTCATGCTACATCTCAGCCAGATGATGGCAGTGTTTTGGCATTATGTGCCTACACAAGGCATCTTTTCTACAGCTACCTGTGCTGTAAGCAACGATGGCCAGTAAACAGCCAAATCATGCACATTAGAATTCCATTATTGAGGTCTGGACTGTTTGGAGCCTGACACAAGTGTTCTTACATCAGTGATTTTAACAAAACCACCTCCAGGACATCCATCTCTTCTCCTTTGATTGGCTGTGTCTCAACAACAGTTCTCTACCTGACCATGCGGCCCCAATGTAAAGTCTAGACCACTTTTTCCTATTCCTGTGAGCTGGTACTCAGATACTTTGTCTCCTATTGTCAAACATTAATGCTGATTGTTTATCAGACAATGATCATGCATCTAGAGCTCTTCAGATGAGGACCATTGAGAGAAGAAGGTTTCAGACCTTCAGACAATGAACACTCTCTGCATGAAATTCCTGCCTGCGTATGTCTAGCACCACACCTAGACTGTGGCACTAACGTGGTTTTTGACTCCTGATAGAGGTCTAGAGCTTTCTAGCATGTTTTGTTTTGTTACAACACTGCACAAGCTTCACAACCCCCCATTTTGAGAATCGCTTAAAAGAGATGACCTGTGATTGGGCATCAAATACAAATAATAAAGAGTCTGTAAATCATTGACTTACTATTGAGGGGGTCCCAAACAATCATACAGTGCTAACAGAGAAATACAGAGTTATCACTCAGTATACACTACTTTACTGTAACTGGTTATATTGCTGAGCAAACTAAAAAATGAGCTAAGAAACACCTCAGGAGAAACACAACTCCTACTCTTTTTGCTCTTTTTATTTCTGTTTGTTTAGCTCCATTGGCCAGCTACAAGTAAAGAGCAGCAACACAGAAGCTGGGAGTTAGTGAAAATGAGTAGCTTTGCTATTCAGCATGACGGTAAATTACAAGAGGCTTGTCACATGTACATTATAACACAGTGAAATTATTTTTTGCATATCCCCAAGAGTGGCTGCTTGGCGATACTTGGGGTTGTACTCCCTGACCTTCTGATCAGGAACCCAGAGCCCCAACCACTCATTTCCCAACTCCCCATTACATCATACAGGGATGAAAGGATCAGAGGTCATGATATCAGAATAAATATGCCCTGGTACAATAACTGACTACCTTCACACCCTGGCTGGCACATACCCTCACCACCCTGTGCAGGAGGTCTCAAGCCAGACAGTAGGGCCAGACCGCCCCCATCTGTCCCTCTGGACCAGAGTCATCCCAAAGAGCTGTGTAGAGAAGAAATGAGGAACGTATTACGACTGGATTAACAGTACACTTTTTTGCACCTCTAGATTTTAACAACCCAACTGTCTCATTTGATTGTTTTTACCCGATGGGAAATACATATTAGCTGGAACACTGGATGTGAGTGATTGCCTTCCATGTGCTGGTTGTTGTCTGCCACTCCACTGTGTGTATAAAACACAATTGCTTTATAAAATTTCTAATAGAACATATTATTTAAAACAATTAGGGTTGCACAAGCCAGTGCACTCTTAGTGCCGGTCACATATATGCTGATCAGGAATCAGAATTTCATACCGGATCGGTCAAGGCCCAGGTTACCAACGACCACCACAGGTATCATTCGCCAACAGGAGGAAGACGTCTACAGAGACAGCAGAAAATGGAGAAGTGCAAAAATAGGAAAAAAATCTGTCTATATTATATTTTATACATTTTACTCTGCCAAACAATTGATTTTTTTTTCTTGTTTTTGTTTCATTTGGAGTAATAAAAGATTATGTAGAGCGTCATCATACAATTTGCGGTTAACGAGCTGTTACCATAGAAACTAATGCAATAATATTCAAATTCACATGTCATCAATATAACAGCCAGAACAACTATTCAAATCATGCAATTATGACACCAAAACACCAAAATTTAAATGCACATGCTCTGACCAATCAGGTTTGAGAACTGACTCCATTATGCAAATGTAATGTTATCACAGGAACAAGAGAGCTATTGTATCAGCATGTATTTATTTAGATATAAACATGAGAATACAGGCTGGGACATGGGTTAGCCTGGTAATATGGGTATTATATTGATAATAAGTACAACAGCACGACTGCAAGTGTGATATTGCTTATTCACAACACGTCTATAAGCAAGGAATACATATAGTTTACTGATTTAGACAAAACAGGGCCAAATACTTTTGGAAAATAGCTCTCAAAGAAGCCAGAGACTGATGAAGCATTGTGTGCTGACACAGACTGAGTGCACAAACATTTTTAATGTAATGAATAGTAGAATTTGAGTTTTATATAACAGAGTTATACTAAATATCAGTACTCTTGGAGCACCACTTATCCAATGTAATTACTAGACTATAACTAAGTTGTGTATTAAAATGTTGAGAAAATATCAACAGCTGCTCTACAGTTTAACCTGGCAAAAGAACCTTAGCATATTTGTATGTCCAATGTATGATGTATGATGATGCATAAACAGGCAACAGGAGCCGGTAAGTCACACGAATCGGATTTCTTGTAGAATATTTGAATATATTTTGAAAGCAATTTTACTTTAAAGATCTGTTAAATATACAGCTTTGGTCTTTGGTTTGATCTACAGCTGCAAGATTAACAAGTAATAGAGCAGCTGAGCACATGCAGAGGTGAAGGCAAAGGCGGAGGCTCTGTAGTTCAAACCAAAGACCAAAGCTGTATTTCTTAACAGATCCAGAACAGTAAAATTGCTTTAAAAGATATATTTTGGCCCAAATATTCCACGAACAATCTGCATGGACTCGTGAATTACTGACTCCTGTAGCGTGTTCGTGCAGGATCTTACATCAGAGGTTGCATGTACATAAAAATGAGAAATATTTGCCAATTTCTCGGTCTCTGGTGGTAAGCACACTGTATGTAGGCAGCTTTTGTACATCCAGACAAGCTTTTTTATATACAGTATGTAGGAGGATTTCCAATTTGAAGCTTGTAAAAACTTCTCCGGTGGATTTTCTTCTTTTCCAAAGACCACCTGGATCCATTACTGTAATACATAACTATATATTATTTGTAGAACTGACAACACCATTTATATTGGACGGGGGAATGTTGTCACACACGCCGTGTAAATGGGTGTGAGGCTGTTTGTTTATGATTTGTTTCTAGACGATGATTGCGACTGATTGTCGTCCTGCAGAGAACATCATCGCATAGGCACCACAGGACACGACAAGACTATTAAACATTTCAAGAGCAAACGCTAAGGCACAGGACTAATGGAATGTTTTCGGTGAGAGATGTACAGCATGTTCAGTCTGAGGAATGTGTATAATGTTTGCTGTCCATGCAGTGATTAGACTTCTGTTTTTCTGTTATTTCCTATTTGTATTTTAATGCATCCATTATAGTGCAGGCAGGGTGGAGTGAGTGAAGAAGTGTGGCAGGAGTGATTTGTGATAAAAGAGTATCTGCGAGAGTGAAAGGGAAAGTTTATAGGACTGTGGTGAGACCTGTGATGTCTGGTTTAGAGACAGTGGGATTGAGTAAAAGACAGGAGGTGAAGCTGGAGGTAGCAGAGCTGAAGATGTTGAGGTTTACGTTGGGAGTGACAATGACAAACAGGATTAGAAACGAGTTTATTAGAGGGACAGCACATGTAGGACGTTTTGGGGACAAGGTGAGGAAGGTGTGATTGAGATGGTGTGGACATGTGCAGAGGAGGGACATGGGGTATATCGGTAGGACAATGCTGAGGATGAAGCCAACAGGAGGGAGGAAAAGATGAAGACTAAGGGGGACGTTTATGGATGTGGTGAGGGAAGACATGAAGGTAGTTGGTTTGACAGAGGCAGATGTAGAGGACAGGGGGATATGGAGACGGATGATCCTCTGTGGCGCCCCCTAATGGGAGAAGGCAAAAGAAGATAAGCTAAACTTTGACTATTACAGTTCAATGTTTTTATACATGGTTTTATCCCATGAAAATGGTGGAATTCCCATGTTGGAATACATCCAAATTTTGCACCTGGCTCAATTCCAGATGGTCTACAGATTAAAAGAAAATACGAGGCTCAGTGGTTTTTTCTGAATGCATTTCTGCTGTTATGCTTCAGGTCTCACTTTTGTCAAGGGAGTGTCAATCAATACCAAGTTCAGAGTTGGACAGTATTGAAGTTAATGTAATTCATTACATTTTTCACATATCTGTACATCACTAAAAGTATTTCTATTTGGGGGGACTTTTGCTTTAACTTCAACGGCAAGCAAAACATTTTGAGAATAAATGATGGATGAAACTCCTGACTCGAAATTCCCCAAAACCAGTGGCCTTATTTGTTGTTAAAAATAAGGTTTTGGTCTCATGATCATCTTAATAGATATCAATCAGTGTTTGACTCATTAATATGATTCTATTAATAGATCGGTGTGTTAAGAGTAACATTAGAGTCTTTTCACATTGTATTGTGATAAAAATGATAAAAAGAACATTATAGCCAGAATAAATATCCAAAATTCTATAATTTAAGTACATTTGATGGCAAATACTTTTAAAATTTTACTCAAGTGAAAGTTTATAGGGAGCAATTTTACTGAAGTAATATTTTACTGAGTGGTTTTTGTACTTCGTCCACCACTGACTAAGTTCACTTATGTCACCTACACCCTATAATGACACACTACTATGCTGAGAGGAATGGTGAAACCCACCTGAGAGGAATGGTCCCAACTACAACTCACTATGGTTTAGTGCATGCTTAGATGAGGCTGAAAGTGATATAAAAAGATACACAATGATCTTCACAGTGACCAGATCGCAACATAAATGAACAGCAGAGGACAATTTTAAAGCAATCATCAAAATGAGAGAATGTCGGTTTCACACGCATGAGTTGCTCAGTAGCTCCTAGTTTTATAACCACAATGACTGTATAAGACTGTAGAAAGGACATTACTCATAATCTTACACTCCAATGCTCATGTTAGTTCTCACTCTCCAGTGTTCTGTATTGTTTTAAAGACTATAATCACACTCTTGATGTCACCCAAATGAGGATGGGTTTCCCTTTTGAGTCTGGTTCCTCTCAAGGTTTCTTCCTCATAACATCTAAGGAAGTTTTTCCTTGCCACAGTCGCCACGGCAGCTCTTCAGGGATAAATACACACCATTCACCTTGACTGTTGATTTCTGTAAAGCTGCTTTGAGACAATGTCTGTTGTGAAAAGCGCTATAGAAATAAACTTGACTTGACTTGACAGACTGCCATCCAGTCCTCCAGTACATTTCAGTTTGTTTTTTTTCAGATCTAGGCTAAAGCAGACTAAAACTCTTTTGGTGGGGTTTCACCGCATTAAACCACTTAATGTTTGAATTTCTTGTACCTGTCTATAAAAAAACCCTTATAATTAACGATAAAAAGTTGTATTTTTCCATTCCAATGTAGGTATGCATTGTAACTAAGATGTCTGTAAAAATACTGCAAATTGATGTCTATTTCCATGGGGAAAACATAAAAACATGTTTTATTATGGATGTCTCCAAATAAGTCTGTAAAAGGTTAATGGTTCTGTCATGCACTATGGAAAATAATTTTAAAAATTGAGCATTTAATTGTCCTTTTGAACAACAGTAACAAAAAAAACAAAACAAAAAAAAACACTGTATGATAACACACAATTGAACTCATTCTTACTGTACTGATATATAAAAATGCGTTTTCCAGGTGAAACCCAATGATGTTAAACAGCAACAACAACAATAAGGAAAATCTTTTAACAGCAACCTGTTCAGAGGGCAAAACCCATTCCATTTTACAAATCGACATGTATACAATTAATGTAAGCAACATTTAATAGGATTAAGTCAATTCCTGGAACACAAGGATAAAATGACAATCGTACAAAAATAGATTCTTCTCTTTAAGCCAAACTCTTTTCTTGGTTTGCCAAAAACTTTGATTATCATGAAATAAGTGTTTCAGATGTCTCTGTTCATCTACAAAACCCTGTCGGTCTTCCATCAGGTCCCAAACCCAGGATTATTCCGGATTAGGGCCTTTTAGAGTTTTGGCTTGGATTTCTGCATCAATAAATGTCAGAAAAGATCTTTTTTTTTTTTTTCTTATGACTTTATGCTGGTGTTTAAAGCCCAGAGATTCAGGCTACTGGAGAAACAGGCTTTAGGCAAGACTAAAGAATAAAAATGTATAATGCTGTAAACAAAAAACAAAACAAACAAACAAACAAAAAATTGTATGTAAAGAAACTGCATGTAAACCATGTATGCGCCTGAGTGGTAGCTTCTGCTTTCAATGACTTAAGATATGTGACTACTGAAAGAGCGTTCAGTGACTGTTGAGTTTCTGCACAGACTCGATGATGAAAATCTGAAGTAATAATTATAATAATAGTAATAATAATCATAGTAATAATCTCAAACTATTGTTTGCTATATAAGAGCACTGTTTTAGTTCAGCCTGGCTCAGTCTGCAAGAGGTTCAATTTTTTAGCAAACATCAAAACAATCAGTCTGCTCCTTATAATACAGAAAGTCATTGCACAATATGAGTCTGACTATAACTATAACAGACTATAATACTATAACGTACAAGTGTTTTCACAAAGCCTGAGGTCTAGTTACATTGCAATGCTTGAAAATCGAAACACTTTCGAACGAAAGGATTCTTCAGATTCCTGGCGTAATGTTGGTACTGTTGTATCACCGGTGATGCACCAGGTGGCAGAGTAATCTCATCATAAAAGCTCTCTACATCCCTGAGGCCAGATGTTCACATTAAAAGCCAATATTCAGTTCTGAAGGTCTCAATAATCTGAATACGTTAACAAAATCTGTAGTATCACGTATGAACACCAGGGGGCAGATTAAGCTTTCTCTTTCTGAGTTCGCGTTCATGTTGGTGACCTTAGACCTCTGCCCTGAAATTACTTACAATGAGCATTTTTTCTTTCAAAGCAAATAACATTGCACGTATGATCCAAGTGTCAGGAAAACCAACAAACATATTTGAAAGACTAAGTAATAAAACTGAAGCCTTCAGAGCAAAGATCTCTGTAATGACAGTAGACTGACAGCTTGGCACCATTTGTATGGCTAAATGAATATAAAAGTCCAGATGTAGAGCCTTTGATGGCTTTTCATGTTACTGTCATTTCTTTTTTTCTTGTTAGCACTCGTAGCAAACGACCACCCCTGTGGAAATATGCTTCATATCTGAATCTAGTACCGTTTAGAAAGTGTCCCGAATCGAAACTGAGAAGGTTTGTGTCTTGTGTAGGCAAAAGAATTTGTATTCGTGGCTTTTCTTAAATGTGAACGTAGCCTATTTGCTTATTCTCGTAGCACAAATGCCGCTTTGCTGGGAATCATCACATGACATTTCAATGGAAAAATCTTTGGAATTACTCGATCCATTAATGAGATGAATTATTAGGGCAAACAAACGATTGATAATCAAACATTTTACACAAACAACAAAGAATCATTGCTTTTTTTTTTCCAATCATTAAACGCAGGCAAAGAGCACCCCCGATTATCATTCTAGATCGTTCTCTGTCATTCACGTGTCTCCGCTACAGCCGAACGTTTAAAAAAAAAACACTGTTTGAAAAAAAATTAAATCATTTAAGTGCTGCAAATACAACCATTCCTGTCTTATACGTCTTTCTCTCATTATTGAATTTCGAAATATAAAAAAAACAACAATGCAATATGAATGTTATAGTACATAAAGTACAGTCCATACCAAAGGCAGTAATGAGGAGTCAGAAAAAAAAAAAGAAAGGTGTCCTGTGGTACAGGAGGGTGTATGAGGTATTGCAGAATTTTGCATCCGTTCAGGAAACCTATACACACACACTTGATGTGAAAGTGTACAGGTGTGAAACAGAGACGTTGTGAACAGAGTGGACTGCGGAGTGGAGGTAGGTCACTGTGAGGCAGACTGTTAAGGAAATCGTTTTCGACCAAAAGATCTGCTCAAATCCGTGCAGCCGGCTTTTTCCTCCCAAGCATACTGATCATGACTCTCCTAATCCATCCTCCTTATGAACGACTCGAAAGTAAATGGTCTTTTGTCTTTTTTGCAAATTTCAACTGTTCGTCTCCTGGACTGCTGTTAAAGCAGGTGTCACTGAAAGAGAGGAAAAGAGAGAGAGAGAGAGAGAGAGAGAGAGAGAGAGAGAGAGAGAGATGCATCTCTTTATGGAGTCCCGAAGTCCTGAAGGTGATGTGTGCATGAGACTGCAATGTTTCTTTACGGGAATTCTGAGTGGCATTGCTATGGGAGGGGTTAAGGCACTGCTCCATTATGTCATTTGGTGTGGCGCCTCCAGCATTTCCATGAGAAAAGTGTCAATGGGTGTGTCTCCGATGAGTTTGAAGAAAAAGAGGTGCTCCAGACACTTCAGGCCAATGGAGCGCAGGGCAGGCAGGCGAAGTAGCAGTTTGGCAAATCTGCTCAAAGCATGTGAAGAAACATTACATTACATTACATTAATGGCATCTGGCAGACGCCCGTATTCAGAGCAACTAAATAATTTACACAAAGTAGCATGGCTAAGGGCTTAGGAGTTGGAGATTATGAGAACTAAGATTTAAACTCATGATCTTCATGATCTATCTATATGGATGGTTTCACATATGCAGTGTTTATTTAAACCATTTTCTGTCTCTATTAGATAGATTTTGGTTCAATATCCAGCCCGATAAACAAGGAATGAAAAATGATTGATGCTAAACACAATGTTTTTCCACCTAGCTAGCTAGCTCCTGTACACTGTGGTAATTCTTGTTTTTTGTTTTGCACACATAGTAAAGGTAATTCTGAATTTGCATTATTTAAGAGTGATTAGTAAATAATGTGTTAGACATACTAAAATATATAAACTGTAGGCCCTTTTTTTTTTACATGTGCTGAAAACGAAACAAAGAGCAAACCCTATGTATCAGTTTTGCTCTGAAATGACTAAAATGTGTGAAAGCATCCTTTAGTAAGTGCAATCAGTCAATCAAATAAATAAACACCTTATTGGTTTTGCCAATTAATCGCCAACGATATTTGATTGCTGGAACTATCGGCAAAAATCCATATGATAGTTTTTCCAAGTTGCATCTGCGAGGAGAAGATCCGCTGTCATTATACAGTACGAGAGCGGCCTCTAGAGGTGAATCACTGACGGCACGTGCTGTTTGTTTTGACAAGAGCCTGCGCTCTGTACCTCGTTCTTGTTAGTTCGTAGTGCATTAACTAAAGTTAACAGATAAAATGGAAATGAACTGAATTGAAAAATTTATCAGTACATTTTTAAATTAACTAACAAACAAACAACACTTCTAAAGCATTTATTAACACAGGTTACAAATGGAATCTTTCTTCAAAGCGTTACCATTTCGCATAAAATCCAGTCATGCTTAAAACCGTCCATCGTTTAATGTCTTGACAAAAGCCAGACAATTGAAATTACATTTATTTTTATGGAAAAAAGTTTTTACATGCAGTGCTATTTCTGTATCCAGTATTCATTTTGAAAACATAAAAAAAATCTGTTGATTATCAGCAAGTATGATGCAAACTAACTATCAATATCGGTAAAATCCACTAGTAATTACAGAGATTCTGCAATTTATACTTTATACTTTAGAAATGTCAAAACCACCGACATTTCTAATTTTAATAACATTCTCTAAGCAGCCAAAATATAATTTTGAAGGAGTGTCTTACTGCACACCAGCATAACAGGTTTGTGTATATTTACCTCCCAGGCTGATCGGGGTATTTCTGTTTACAATAGGCCTCCAGTGAAGCGTAAACTCGCTCTCGAAGTGCCTCCACCTCTGTTGGGTTAGACAGGCCTTTAGAGTCTATATGGGGGAGAGGGGGAGATGAACATGATGTGTTCTGACTGATTTCAAGAACATGAAAATCAGTGCATCGTAAACAGCTCGGATGTATGTTAGGGCGTACACGAAGTGATGCCACGTTAAAATCATTTCGATTTTGTATGAGGTAAGGTGTTAAAAAAAAATCTGTATCATATCTACAGCACAAAACATCAATATAATGGATGCTGCGTAATTTTTTTGTTTACAAAATATGGCAGATTACGAAGCCCATTCACTATATTATATACAATTCACAATACATTCGTTCTTTAGATTCAGTTTTAGGCCAAAAAAAGTAATCTCTGTAAGTAAGTCATTTTTAAGTGTATTTCGATGTGCTATGGTGCATTTTTCTGTACCTGGATTGAAAAGAACAATAGCTCGCAGGCATCCAAGCTCAGACTTGTCCATCTGCATGTCTCGCATCTTAGACACCAGCTCTGTCAGCACTCTGTTCCAATAAAAAGCGACTTGGTGTTACTTCGCAACAGTAACCGTTCCAGTTTTACTGATGAGTTCGCGTTTGCAAATTTGGAGGAAAATGCCTTACGCGGAACGACATCGAAATGACTCATCACGACCTCTCTGTATCCAAACCATTACGCCATGAAATGTCTCCGTTCTTTGCACTAGACTGCTTGGACATTTAATTAAGCAGGACAGTGACAGATTTCATATGGAAAAGGGAAACATGATCTCATATCGACATAAAGCTTCCATGTGGCCTAATGTAAAAGTGCAATCAATCAGGCAAGACTCCGTGTAACGTCATTTTCAAACATCTCTTTTAAAGATGATCTACAGCAGTCGCAAAACTCTCGGCCATAAAAGTCCAGGTCTGATAGCTCTCAACCAGAGAGTGTATAAAGATTAGGACAGGCAATGTGAAAGTGTATTAAAAAAAAAAAGGATTTATTGGTATTTGAGATTTTTTAGACTACATTTACATTTGGCAAATGCCCTTATCCACTATGACTTACATCAATGTTTCGAAGACTCTAGCTCTAAACACATTCTGATGCTGGTTTATTAGGTCCAAATAAATTATCAGTTGAAAGAATCTGTTAAGAGAAAAATAGTGAGAGACTCCATTTTTATAAGGGGAAGTGCTGAGTTAAGTGCTTCTAGAAAAGGGAAATCTTTAGAAGAGACTCCTAGTGACTCAGAAAGAAGTTCATCCTACCAGCTAGATGTAAAAAGTCTTGAAACATGCCTTCCCTGAGAGAGAGAGAGAGAGAGAGAGAGAGAGAGAGAGAGAGAGAGAGATACTAGCTGAGCAGTGGTAGGGAATCACACGGTGTGTTGTGTACCAAATGTCTTGATTAATACATGCTTGAGTGCGGAGTTCAGAGTTTCGATCATTTGCAAAAAGGAGTTTTCGCTGGAGCTCAGAAGAGATTGAGCTTGTAAATGTGCTTTATGTTGTTTGACATTTTTCCACTTGGAAACCCGAGAGGATAGAATGATTTGGATCCGATAGGAATCCATCTTATAAATCTTCTAAATGTAGCCAATATTAAAGCTCAGTGAAGATGTGAACAATGTCATTTTCTCCACATGCACACTAAATCATGGTTAGTCAGTGCAAGAACTGGTTTTTAGGCACAATATTTGTAGTCAAAGCTTTGGGTTCCACCAAATTCCTAATGTCCCCCCCAAAAAAGGGAAAACATTACAAAATTATCGTTTTGGTCATATTGCATCTTTCACGTCATGGCTTGCTCATCAGGGATAAATGCACACCGTTCACCTTGACTGTTGATTTCTGTAAAGCTGCTTTGAGACAATGTCTGTTGTGAAAAGCGCTATACAAATAAACTTGACTTGACTTGACTTGACACGTCTTTAAAAAGCGGTGGAGAGGGCTGTGAGCTGTGCCAACTTTACACAATCATATTAGTAATACCCGAAAGATTTGTTTCATCTTATTGTATAATGTACAATATGTCATTTTAATGTATATGTATATGTCCAGTTCCTTTGTAAATCTTGTGTCAAACATCCTTACAAAAGTGGCAACACATGAAACAACTGCATGTTAAAAATCAGTATTTTGTTTTATATTCGGGAATCCATTTGTGTGTGTGTGTGTGTGTGTGTGTGTGTGTGTGTGTGTTTTGTAATCTGGGCTGCTCCAGTGTGTATAGAATATAATGAGATGCACCGAAGTGTATCGGTGTGTCTTGATTATCTAGAAAGCTAGTTTTCGAATATATTTTAGTGATTCCCGAAAGCCTGGGAAGCTCAGGAAATGCCCATAAGCTTTCATTAATCTGAATCGACACACAAGTTTCTCCTGCAAAGATGTGTTAAGCAGTGCAGCAGACACTCACCTATCAAAAATGGCACCTACTCCAGCACTATGTGCACTGTCTCTATGGACGTGGAGGCCTGTTGCTAACAATATGCCATCTTTCACACTTATCGAGCGATGCGAGAAAGAAGCAATGAGGAGCTCGTTCCACCCTGTGAGAGATAAAGAGAAAACAGGCAGCCTTCAGTGGAGTCTCTGAACAGGAACGCGAAAAAACAGAAAGAAGATACATACTGGTGGCCAGTTCAGAGGTTACCACGTTTTTTTTGTCGAGAAAGTCAATAAAAACTGCCGACCGCATTGTTTGTTTGGAAAGTGTCAAAGATAGATCGAGTGTAAATATGCTGCAACGAGGTCAGAGCTTTAGAATGCACACATACTGTAGCATGCAACAATGGTCCAAGGTCTGTCCGACACATGAGGTAAAAATACACACATTTGCTCCATCGACAAGCGTCAAACATTAAATATGTTTTTATCATGAATTACATACATAATCAAAATATTGGATTTTTTAAAATATATTAAATAAATGTACATACACATTTTCATTAACTGTATAAGCTACAGGCACAAGTCAGGAAGACAAAAAAATATTGTTCAGGATTATTTAAGGGGGGAAAAAAAGGCAAATTTAAAGTTTAAAGTATGAAAACGCCAAACAAAATACAAATATGGAACTCGTGGCAAACACAGGAAGCTATGTCACGATGTCACGAGTCACTATGTCTCATAGATAACTCAAAAAAACGTTTAAGAAGTCTTGCTGATAATATTGTGCCTGCAGAATATCCAGTAAACATCCATATGGGAGAAAATCCATTAAATCCATATAACAGTTAATAGAAGGAGATCTGCCTATTAATCAGGACAGGGTCGATAGAATTTTTTAGGATCTTGTAACAAACAAAAAATGTGCATATGTATATAGTAAAATGTATATGGCCGGTATTGTTTCCAAATACCTCAGTGCTCAAAACATGCATGTCGTATACACACCACAAGAGTGAAAATATCTTGAATAATCAAACCTATTGAATATTTTCCATTATAAGATTCTTATAAACCAAATATAAAATAATTAAACCAATTTCAAGATATATATTTGCTAATCTTTAGTATACTTAGATATTTCTAAGCATTAATGAGCATATTGAATTGTTTAATAATGCCTAGAAATGTAATAATAATCAAGATTTAGTAATGTCAGGTTTGTTGCAATTTGATTTTAAAATATTGCAGCCAAAATTTTTCTTCAGTGACGATATACCTTTATTCGTCCCACAGTGGGGGAAATTCTCAAGCTCTTTTCTGAAGCTATTTACTGTACAAGTAAATAGTAACAAGTAAAAATTCCTTCGTCAAAAATAATCTTGAAATCAGCTGATTTTTGTGTGAATGTATTAGTACCTGCTCTTAAAAGAATGACCTGGTCATCTAAAGGCAGGTCAGAAAAGTGTGGTATCCTCTTCGCCCATTCCACTAATGTGAAGAGCTGCTTATCAGCGGCTTGGCAAATGTTTGTAACAGGGTCGTTGGGCTGCAGAGAAGAAGACGGAGACAAAAAAGCTTCATGTTAATAGATATGCTGCTGAAGGAATGAGTTGAAAACATGCATAACAAAATCCCTTCTTTTGAACTATATAGTGTTTCACAGGAACTTCGATCTAAGATGAATGCTGAATGTTTATATCACTTAAGGGTAACTCTGTGAGAAAAGGACAATATGATAGAAAGTGTCTGAAAGAAGAAGAAAAAAACCTGTCAGTGAAGCATAGAGTCGGAAGAATACTAAACAGTCTGGGAGAAATTCAATGTTTAAAGGATTTCATTTAATCCCTACCCATAATACCCCTCAAAAGGAATCCTCAAGGGACTGCTTTTACTTCTGAAAGTTAAAACTGAGGTTTACTTCATTATTATTTCAAATGAGTTGTCTATCACAGTTACTTGAGGCTTTCTCCTAATGTATTTAATCAGCCCTGAAATGTTTCTATTTGGTTTTGATTTGAAGTCCAATGTAGCCAAAAGTACAAGACAAACTTGCAGACACTACTCACTTTAAATATGCAGCATACTTTGGGTAATAGCATTTTTTCTGGTCAGGTAATAAGTCTTAGAAACCTAAGGTATTTATGAGGCATCTCGAATTTGATATAGGGTTAGGGTATTGTGTAGATTTGCACAATGCTAAGCTTCATTTACCCTCAAAACGACCTCTGCAACTAACACACTACAACAAAAGTGCATGGGAGTCTGGATGGTGAGGGTGAGGAGGGAAGGGGTGGGTATATTTATAGGGGGAATACAGAGATATCATAGTGGCAGGAGAGAGAAAAACCAACATTCCCATGATCGGGTGAAGTGACAAAGGCGGCCAGTCTGAGAAAAAAAAAAAACATGGAAAAGGTTTGACTATCACTCTGGGTCATTTTCCTCCTTTTCTTTCTTCTCTTTTTTCCTCATTTCCTCTAAATCAGCGGTCCCCAACCTTTTTTGTGCCACGGACCGGATTAATATCGGACTGGCCTTTAAGATGTGGTGGATAAATATACCAAAATAAAATGATACGACCGACGTAAAAACTGGTATTTTCTAAATATAATAATAAACGTGAATCCACTGTGTTGGTTCATTTTGCTCGCTTGTAGGTTTCAATTTAGCGGTAATGTATTATGTGTTAGCGAGCAGAGCAGAGAAGGTAGCGAATAGAGGTAAGACATGTGACCGAGGCATCTTGACATGCATCAAGAGTGAGTCATAGACAGATGTGGCGGAGAGAATCCGGTAATTTTCCAAAATAAAACATCGTTCAGAATCAGATAATAAATAAAACGGAAATAATGTAAGTTGTGTATTGTTTTTGTGTGGCCCAGTACCAATTGACCCACGAACTGGTGCCTGTCTGCGGCCCGGGGTTGGGGACCACTGCTCTAAATGACCTGATTGTGAGACATTTGTAATATCACACAATATTGCATAATATCAGCCACGTCAAACAAATTTCAGTAAGAAATGACAAGAAGTAGGATTTATCAGTCAGGTTTTATTCGAAACAAGCAGTCTTGAGTTTGGTAAATGCGAAACAGAGCTGTTTAAACACTGTGGATTGATGAGAGGGAGAACTACAAAAACAACTGATTTATCTGCAAAATGGCTGCACATACGTAACACCTTAGTGGTTATGGTAAATAGACACTGTGATGGTTTTCATTTCTGAAACAAAACAAAAGAAAAATGTTCTTCGAATCGCAAAATGTTCAGATTTAAAAAGAAATGCTATGGTTGGGAAACCACTAAATGATCTTCTTAATCATTTCTAAGTTAGATGAGCAAATATACATTTAAAACATCGTGCTACTGAGCTGCTCTACAAACCTGTGAAATTAGTTGCAGTAACTGACAGTCTGAGCTGCCAGTTCGATTTCAAGCTCATGCATAATACAAAAGAAACACCGTCAAAAGAATATTTCGGATACGGCTTAACGGAGAGCTGCAGCAATCATTAGTGAGAAGCTTTTGCCTTTCAACAAGGTAATTTTCTTTGAGCTGGCTCTCTACTATCAGTCTCTGGGAACAGCATGTAACTTCACTCTGCAGGTTTGAACAAGCAATGCACTGACAGATCATAATTGGAGAGCAGGACCTGCATTTTTGAAGTTAGACTTCTGTAATCTGTGATCATTTACGGCATTTTGACTCACACCCACAAATTGTTCACATTTATAAAAATAAGCCATTGCCTTAAGGCCTTGAGATTTGAACTCATGACCTTCCAACCTTCCAATCAGTAGGGCACAATCAGTATAACCACAGCTGGTAGCATCGCTCCAACGGGATCTATATTCTATATAATGTGAAAATTTTGTTTTTGTTTTTTCGTAGCAATTATTTTAAAAAATCTTCCTTCTGGTATGGAAGCCTTGTTTGTACTTGTATGTGCCTTGTGTCAATCATTTTACAGAAATTCCCCAATGCTCCTTCACACATGTCTCACCTCAGCCTGAAATCAGTTCAGCCAGATCATTGTCCTGTGAGCAAAAAAACAACTCTCTGCTTTGAAAAAAATAAAAAATAAAAAACCTTTAAGCACATAAAAATTCAGTTAAACCACAGTCAAGGAGATGAAGCTGGATGCAGAATTAGTGATGTTGATCTCAGACAGGTGTGTAAATGTAATCTAAAAAAGTAAAAAAAAATCGAATCTAAATGTAAAAAAAAAAATACTATTTTATGTATACAGTACTGTACTGTATTAACATTTTACTTCATTTTATAATTAATAATTCTATGTTTATTAATATTATTATATTTTTATTATTATATATTTATTCCCTATAGGTTTTTTTGGTCTATGTGCTATCCAAGAAAGACCAGGAAAATCAAACAAACAAATTAGTTATGTGGCAAATGCAATTCCGCGATGAACCGTGGTGCGAGATTCGGACCGATGTAAAGCGGGGGATTACTGTATTTTTCATTGCAAAGTAAAAAGGACTGCATTTGTAAAAATCCTTATAAATAATATTCAAATGTTATAGGTTATAATATGCATAGACTCAGCATCCACTCTTTTCTTTTGACCAAAATTACTATGAAAAAGCAATGCTGCTTCCACTGTTCCTGAGAAAACTGTAAAACTCCACTGTTCTGAAGAATCATATGGCAAAAAAAAAAAAGTTGCTGACTCTTACTGACACTGACACTCGAGACGTCTTCCTTAAATGCTAAATAAACATAATGATAAATATTTTCTTAATTTTTTTTATAAAATATCATGTTTTCTAATCTGTTTTATTACCCTCAGATTATGCAGTGTTCTCCCATTGGAAGCTGCAACAATAGAAATGGCAGAATTTTAAATAAAGAGTATATTAATATGAGGTGGTATCAAAAAGTTTAAAGACTATCTCTGTTTACAAGTACTTTATTTATCCACGTATACACACTATCATCTTCAAAATAGTCCCCTTGCACAGCAATACAGAGCTTCCATCTTTCCTGCGACTTCCTGTAAATCTTCTTTTCGAAGCATCAAGCACCTTCTGTGAGGGTGAAGTCCGCTTGAGCCAAATCTGGTGAGATCGTGTGAATTGTTCTCCAACGATCTTCGCTGGTTTGAGCTTAGGGAAGGTTTTCCTGATCTCTGGTCATTTCCAGAGACGTTCTTCCGCTGTTGAAGCGCACGTGCTGCTCAAAACACCTCGAACGACTCGTGGCCGTGTGTCAGACGTATGTCATGTCGAAGGTCTCTGTGGCGGATGTGCCCAGCTTCATGCAGAATTTCACATTTGCTATCTGTTCTATCTTGCTGTCCATGAGGAGTGGTAGTGCACGTGGTCAGAAGAGCACCAGTTAGCACCATTAGAAACTTCCTGATACCACCTCGTAAATATAAACCTATTTTATATTGATCTTACAGCTGGAAATGAAAGCTGCTGTTAAAGTTGTGTAGTAAACTGTTGTGTAGTGCTATAGGAAGGTGTAATGATTCACAAAATGTAATCCTGTTAAGGAGCCCCTTCCTGTCACTAAATACATTTCCATCATTACTAAAATAGCAAATCTACAAAATGTAGGTTGGGGAGACATTTCGCAGTAATTTTCCTCTGCCTCTGTGAATCTCAGTCAGGTCTAATCAAGATGAACCAGCTGAATGAAGTTTAAATGAAGAGTTGGTCTGATGTTTCAGACCAACATGACAGTGTGATATGGAGAGTGTTTGAAAGGGACAGAGAAAGAGATCTGTCTTACAGAGCTGGGAGCCACACCAACACTGCTCTCCTCATAGGTTTCGGTTTTGGGCTCCACTGCCAGCTCAGCTTCCAGAACCTTCTCCACTGGCATGTCTTCACTGGAACAGCCTGCCAGCTCCAATTCAGCCTCACTCTTTTCTTTCGCCCGCTGCCGCTCCTCCTGGACAGCTGAAAGCGAGCGCACGCACACACACACACACAAAGAAAAAGGAATTTATTTATATGCAGTAAATATGGATTAGAGGAATATCTACAGATTTACTCACAATCTATAGTGTCCTCAAGAATTATTGTCACCTTACACAAAAATGGGTATCATATAGTGATATTCTGAGCTAAACATACAAGATCATTATAATCCCACATGACTTCCCTAATGTTTATATGTTCTTAAGGCTGCCTTGGAGAGAGTAAAAGCATCACTTCCCTTCCTAAAATGTTGAAGAAATACGTGCAGAGGGATCTTTGTCCACTTAAACTTCAATTTAAACGTCATTATAGTCTTTCTCGAGAGCAAAAGAAACACGACATGGTTCTTCGTGACTGAGAGCGGAGGATAAACATAGCTTTTGAACAAAGACAATATTCCTCGGTGTTGCCGATAACTCACATATCTTTGGAGATTTAAATGCCAAAAGTTCTAATGAGAATAGTTTTTATAGAATGTTTTATATTTTTAATAGAATTTTCAGAAGGCTACTGATCATTCTTATGGGTGGTGCATGTAAAGTATTTATAATAATGTTAGCACTCACAAAAAGACCCAGAGAAATACACACAGCCAACAAACACACCTACATACAGTACACGTACAGCTGCTTTCACTTTGCTCCATGACTACAGATTTCCACAGCAATGGCACAGACTGTTTTTAATAAAATGCAGGACAGCAGAAAGCGAAAGCCAGTGCAGCCAAAATTATACAAATCCAGGAAGTCAAACCATCTCTGACTGGTGTCTCCAACCTATATATGGCATATTACCTCATGTCCTTCACATTGAACAGGCCTCTGTTTTACCAATACCTGCTGTGCAATGGCCAATAAGACTGTTTTTTCTACCGTTTCTAAATACTGAAACGAGTGACCGCTACAGGATGGCCATCAAATCAATCTTACACACCACTGTGCCTAGATTTCTTACATTCCCAGATAGCTGGTATTGAGGGGAATTACAGCAGAAACATAAACATCCACCCATTGTGGGCTAAAATGAATTCGAAGGTAAAGTGGCACCAGATGCAAAGGTAGAATCACCACAAGATTCGCTCAAAAACACAGACACTTAGAGTTAAGCAGCTGAAACTCAACTTAGACACAAAGGATTTGTTTAGACAGGGAGCTCAAATTAGATTTGAGCAGAAAGGATATCCTGCAGGCAAAAAACACATGGAATATTTTTTTTTACGATCAAGACTTATATGTTGATTTGCTATCAAGACAAATCTTATTTTAAAGATCTCAGTGATATTATAATTCGCAACAAGAAAATTCTTTAGAGATTTTCTCCATTGTCTTAGCAGTTCGTTCAGAAAGGGAGAAGATTTAATGTGTCCCTAAGGAAGTGCATGTTAAACACGCCAATCATTTCAAAATGATGGTCAAGCTCTAAACACTCAGAAATGCACGTTGTGCCTTCTTTCGCATGTATGATCTATCAAACACCCAAGATTAGCGGGTCTCTGTGTCCAGCATGAAGCCAGGTCAGGAAAACATGACCAAGATCCACACAGAGAGAAAAGGCAGTTTGACTGATATGGCAGACAACCAAGAACAGACCTGACAAACATACACTACTGTTACTAAGCTAGTTTGAAAAAAAAAAAAAAAATATATATATATATATATATATATATATATATATATATATATATATATATATATATATATATATGGCGAAAAAGTTTTTTTTTTTTTTTTATTTGTTTTGCCAAGTTAATATATATATAATATATATATATATTAGGGATGCACCGAAATAAAAATTCTTGGCTGAAACCGAAAACCGAAAGAGGAGGAAAGCAAGGCCGAAAACCGAAAAACCGAAACACCGAAAGAAATGATGGCAATTATTATTACCATTGCATTTATGGCTATGACTGTGTACTAACCTTACTAAAATCAAGGCATTTCAATTGCATAAATTAATATTAAAGTTTCAAAGAATTAATCAATTACAAATTATGAAAATATTTATTTATAGCACATTGCAACAATGCACAGGATAAAATAAATTAAAATTTAGTCTTAAATGTTTAACTTAAATGCACTCATGTGTACATTAAATAATAATGTACAGGCCCTCTGGCCTGCTGAAAGGTTGTAAAATTAAATATGTTCTTTCATAAAAACAAAGTGCATTTAGAACAAGTGCAACTGCTTAAAGATACAACAATACAACAATATCACTGGGAAACTTCCTGCCTTTTCAAAAACGTCCACCACAGACAATCGCTATCCGTGGGTCTTTCTCAGATATACTGAAATACGTCCACACCGCAGACATGTTGTTTTAGACAGGCACGTGCAGGCAGCGGTTTCTGTTTGCGTCATCACAACAAACTGTTTCGGCTGTGTTTTTTCGGTGATCAAAGTCTTTCAGCCGAAAACCGAAAATGCACTTTTTTGGGCCATTTTCGGCTGAAGATTTTCGGTGGCTGAATATTCGGTGCATCCCTAATATATATATATATATATATATATATATATATATATATATATATATATATATATATATATATATATATAAGCAGTGTAACGATACACAACACAAAATTCACAGTTTTTAAGTCAGTTTAAGTTCGGTTGTTACAGTTAGGGGGAAGAGATACAAAACAAAATCGCTTGTCCTTTTTTATTAACGCATTTTATTATTATTAATATTTGTTAGCATCAACATTTGAACATTGTTATTTTAATAACCAGTGTGGATGTCGTTACCTCGAATTCTTCTAAAATGTTGAGATTTTTTAAGTATTGTTTTCCATGCAGACTCTTATGTGGGGTTTAGGAAATAAAATCTAAATTGTCCAAACAAAATATGTAGGAAATAATTAAAGAGCACCTTCTCTTTTCATTCCCATTGCCAGACACTTCTGGTAGCGGCAGTACTGGCAGCGGTTGCGCTGCCGCTTGTCGATCAGACAGTCCTTGCTGTCTCGGCAGGTGTAAGTCAGGTCTTTCCTCACTGTACGCTTGAAGAAGCCTTTGCAGCCTTCGCAGCTGTACACGCCATAGTGTTTACCTGAAAGAGAAGCCCATCCATTACTAATGCTGACTGGAGTAAAAGGTTGGTAATGTTTATGTAACTGTCTAACCTGAAGATCGATCGCCGCAGATGGCACAGATGTGTTTGGTGAGAGACAGTGAAGTGCCGGTCGGCTGAGCTGGAACCTTCATGACTCCGTTCAGGCCCAAAGGAGGTTTGATGTCTTCCGGGCTGCTGACTGAAGTCATGGGGGAGCTGAGCTAATACACAGAGAGCACAACTTGTAATGGAAAAAAAACAATGGTCAAAACAATCTAACCTTAATGACATGTATGTATTACATTTATCTGGTATTTCACAATATATTTTTGCAATAAACAATAGTATATATGTATGTATATTTTTTTTCTTTTGTACCTTACAAGTTGTAAAGGAAATAACACAGAAGGTCTTATATTATTTTAACTTTTAACAACCACAAAGTTTTTCCCTTAGATACCAAAAAAGTAAACACACATAAACTTTGCTCTCACAATGATGTGAGTTCAGATGTGAATCTAATATAGAGAAAAAGAATAAAACCTAATAAAACTGTCTGGGTGAAAATACAGCGAGACCTACAGTGCTGCATCTACATATAACTATATAGACAACAATAAATTCTTCTATAAATCCATCCATCCATACATACATATACTCATCCCTATATCAATCCATATTTCTTTCTCCCTCTCACACACACACACACACACACATTATCACATTATCACATTATATATATATATATATATATATATATATATATATATATATATATATATATATATATATATATATATAAAACTCTCATGCATATATAAATATATACCCAGCAAGTGCATTAAAATCCCTTAACAAAAACACAGAGCCATGAATATCCCCTTATCCCAGCAACTAGATGTTTAAGACCTGTAAGTCCTGTAAATGTGAGGTAAGGTCTTGTTGGTCCATATTCCACACATGCTCGATCAAACTGAGATCTGGGAATCCTGGAGGTCAAGTCGACCCCTTGAACCTTTTTTCATGTTCCTCAAATCATTTCTGAACAGTTTTTGCAATTATAGCAGGGAGTCTTATCCTGCAGCAAGATGCCACTGCCATAAAGAAATACCATTACCATGATGGGGTGTGCATGGTTTACATGGTCTGTGTGTACATGTGTTGTGTGTGTGTGTGTGTGTGTGTACACAAAGCAGAGATCAAAAAAGAACAGTACACAGTAACACAGCTCTAAATGTGCCCCCGATGCCAATGCCTCAGAGTTTTATCACCAGTTTAGACATGTGATCCTACATAACCACACACATGCATGCACACACATAAATTACCTGTTTCCCTGCTTTCATCTATTCTTTGCACATGTGGCTGTTTTCCTTTTGCCCTGTCCCGCTTATACTCCGACACACACACACACACACACACACACACACACACACACACACACACACACACTTTATCTTCTCTGCCTATTTTGGGTGAACATGCAACTCAATCTGCATTTGGTGTTCTGTAAATCAGTGCCAGTAGAATCTCCACATTCAGATAGAGGAGATAATAAAGAACCTCGATCTTACGATTATAAAGGAAAAGTTCAATAAACAACCTCATAACTTGCACTCAAAATTTCAAAACATATTAAAGTGCTCAAACCTGGGGAGAAAAAAACATCTCCAAATATGTGACATGGTTAATGAACGTAACCTTTAACATACATGGAAATATTATAAAATTTTATAATTATATATACTTAAACAAGAAAATTAATATAATATCTATTATTATATATTGTATATGTGTATATCTATAGCATTTACATTAAAGTTATGCTGCTGATTGAGGAAGAGTTTTTGCTTTTGATTATTATTAAAATTTTATAACTAAACAGGTTATTGTTTTACACAATTTCAAACCTGAGATCTCTGATCTATAGAAAACACTGCCATGGACTGTACTTTATAGTTATTTGCTATTCTCAAATGTGAGACTAGATGTGTGCATCTGGACAAAGATAGTGAGGAATGCTGCCAAACATCTGTGGTAGGAAGTAAAAGTATTATGTTTTTAATGTCATGCAGATAAAAGCGTGTGCTGCAATAGGAAGCTTCCAGAGTAAAGAAAGATCACATTGCATGATGCAATTACAGTGTTTATTTATGACAATGCTGGCATTTCTGTCTTGAGGGCATAGTGATAGGTTTCATATTTACCCACATTCAGTTTTTTTTAGGTGCAGATAATGTCATTACTCCCAGGTATAAATCTTTGAGGGGAAAAAAACTTATTATAGTTTGTCACTTTGAAATCCTAAATATAAAAAAATATTGGAATAAGTAAATGCATTTGAATTTATAAATGGTGTATTTGCTGCTGTATATACACCGATCAGGCATAACACTTTGACTGGTAAAGTGAAAAACAATAATTATCTCTTCATCCTGTTAATGAGTGGGATTCATTATGCAGCAAGTGAACATGTAACAGCCCTCAAAGTTGATGTGTTAGAAGCAGAAAAAATGGGCAAATTGTGATGGCTAGACGACTGGGTCAGAGCATCTCCAGCTCTTGTGGGATGTTCCACAAATATGACTGCTGCATATGCTTAGGTCCTTGAGAAAGACAATCTGTAATCACATTTAAAGAACCATGCAACGGTGGTACTTTTGAGAATTTCTTGCAGCCTTTTTTAAAGCATCACATATTTAATAACTCTAGAGACCGTCATGTCAGAGCAGCAGGTATTTTAAAAAAATGCAATGCGAAAAACAGAAAGGAGGATATTCAGTCTATACATGCAGTATGTGTGAAAAGGCCAGTGTGTCAGTGACAACCATATTAAAGCATGTAAAAGTTCCATCTACTGAACTGAAACAGTGAGGGACAGAACTGAAAGCTGTTAAGTTTTTACAATTAGGTCTTATTCTGTAGCCTTTAAAGAATCTGACTAACCCGATATGTTTGAAACTGTCACATGGATACTCTTAATGGGGACCTCAAACAAGATATGTATTTAATGAACAGTTATCAGAGGATCTGTCGGCTTTGTTATGAAACTCTTTTGGTATTCGAAGACAACACACACATATACACACATATTTATATATATCAGTGTCGGAGGAGAAGGAGGATAAAAGGGGGTTTCTGATTATAATCAAATCTTAAAATCAACAAATCTACCAATCTTATAATCAAACCTTTGCAAAGGTGTTATGAAACAAGGATCATACCATCATCATACCAACATCCATGTCTTCAGCACCACCCATTTTATATTATTCTTTTATTATAACTACTATCAGCTTGATGAAAGTTCATCTAGTAGTCCTGGAGCAGTGCCAAGGCTAACTCAAAGAAAGCTAAGAAAGCCAGATTCAAGAACGCCATTGTCCAATAAGAGGAAAGGAGAAATCACAGACAAAATTGTAGAGTTTGTTGCGCTTGACATGAGAACAGTGAACTTTATGAAAGGCGAAGGGTTTAAAGAATCCAGCCTGGATACACCGTTCCCAAAAAAGAGATGCTTATGCATGCGGTGGATGCAAAATACATGTCCATACGGGCAGAGTTTCCAGTTTAATAAAATGGGTCATTTTCTTCTTTTATCTTTGTTTGATGTTCTGTACATCGTGGCTTTTAAAATGTTATGAGGAATCGTTTTACGAATGTTTATCCACACTGCCTTTCATTTTAACATTAAAAAGATAAAAAGGCATTGCCAGTTTCATCTATTGTCTATCTATTTCTGTGTGCCAGGAAATCTGGGCATCTAAGCACAGTGCAAACCAAGTAGCCCCTCACCAGCATGCTTTTGGGTGGTGGAAAGAATCCCAGGAGAAACCCAAACGGATTAAGGAGAAAATGTAAAAACTTTACAAAATTCAGGACTGGACCCTATGAGAAGTAATGCTACCTGCTGTGTCACCATTTCTCCCTATATGGATTAGAATGGGATCCACATATATCTGTAAATTCTGCTCTGTGATGAGTAATAAGCGGAGATTTATAGCAGAGGTGCTGGAGGTCCGGTCGTATATCAATAGTGATGGGAGTCTCACAGTCCTCAAATAAAGCAGAATGAAAAACAGAACAAAACAAAGTCTTTTAAAACAATGCGTAAATAATTTTCTGGCAAAAAGGCTCAATTCATTTTCTCTGCTGCAGGAGCCTAATATGTCAGCGCTATCCGGGTGATGTATGTACGGTGTGCATGTGTGACACGTGGGTCTGGCTGGGTGTTAAAATGTTTCATTCTGACATACACCACATGGCTGAGTAGCAGGTTCTAAGGGGCGGCTCATTTCCCGTCTGCCCAGGCTTTGGACAGGCCTCTTCAGGGCCTCTGCTAAGCACTTTCAGCCAGCCAATAAAGATCACAGGGCCCATGTGGCACAATAAGAACACAGATGAGAAACCCTAGTCGCAAACCTAATGCTCTGTTGGTGCTAATAAGTATGAAAGGAGTTGACTGGATCTTTGGTTAAGAATGCTAACTATTCCCAAATTCCCAAATGGCAATATCTTACATTTTAATAAGCAGACCCCCTCTGGATTTAGTGGCCAGTTTATTGTTTTCTGAATGGAAACTTGTGTGCTGAGACCATAGAGGGGGGGAAAGGCACCTTATTGTTTTCATGCCTATACAAACATGTTGGAGCTCTATGCAAAGGCAGCACACCGAAATAATGGCTTCCTCTGGTCCCTGCGAGGCCTCCTCTTAATGAGCGGGTGTTTCTGGAAAAGTCCTTTATGATAACTTTGCAACAAGACATTTATTATGTGGCTAGCATTGTTATTGTGAAATACAACACAGCAGCAATACACCTCCGTACCTCCGAGTTCACAGAAAATCTCTCGCTTCGTTTCCACAGCGATCTGTAAACCTGTGACCGGTCAGAATGCGCATCACAAAACAAAGAAAACGCCAGAAACGTTTGGCTTGTTGTTTATAAAGGTCCAGAACATTGTACAAAAATGTAGTCAGGCTGTTTGTTGTTTATTCTCCAACTGGCTCAGCTGCCACACAATTATTATTCATAGTAATGAAACATGAATTTGCCTACAGGCTATGCCAACTAATGCTTCTTGGAAAGCAAACAAAGCTCACTATAATACGAGAGAAATGTGGAATTACATCATTTGGAATTTTTGTTATTTCTTTTTTTACGTGTCATAAAATCCTTTTCAGATTCAGTGCCTTCATTGCTTGACATAAATCCAGCAACACCACAAACTTTTATGAGCTCTAGTATTTTTCCATGTTAAAAAACTCCATAGTAAAGTATCGTTCCAGACTGACTAAAAACACAAACATTAGAAGGAAACACTAAACTCTTTAAACACGTGTGCATGTTGGTATGTATGTGTGTGTACAGTTTTTATTAGATTTATATCCCAGGTTCTCAACAATTATAATAGTTACAGTCTCTGTAAATCTTCAGCATCGGTAAACACAATAAAAATCTGTAATGAGAGGATGCAGTTGATTTTTCCATTCACATACACAGGACATTATTTTTAGGCACTTACTTGTGGACTGAGACTTGGTCCAAAGGCCATGCTGGTGCTGGAAGGCCCCGTAATGGAAGGATGCCCCATTGAGGAGTTGATGACTGGGAAGGCCGATGCTAAGCCATTGATGGGAGAGTGAAGCTGACCAGGTGCGGAGCCCATGGAAGACGGGGTGAGAAGGGACGGGTGGAGCGGGTGAGGACCGACAGCACGGTGACCAGTCAGGGAACTCAGAGGTGATGAGGACAGCTGGCCTGATGAATCTGGGGAACAAAGCAGTAATATAATATGACACTGTAATATATGAAATATTGTAACAGTGTTTTGTTAAAGATAGCATGCATTGTGTATTAAACATTTGTAGCATGGTCATTAAGACCATTTAAATACATGTGTGTCTGTTTATATTTTAATGTAAAAACATGGTCTTTTTGATTGTGATAAAACTAATGATATATAATACACGTGGGCATGTTATTGTGAACTATGGCTACACAAAGCACAAAGCAATTATGCTGTTCAAGATGTTGGAATTCTGATCAGGTCATGGGTTCAAATCCCTGCAGTGGTCAGTATCTGTTAAAAGTGTTCCAAGAAAGGAACAGTGTTGAACCGGCGGCGGGGTCGTGGGCAGACGAGGCTCATTGTGTGACCCGTGTGGTCCGATCCAACAGACGAGTTTCTGAATTTTACAGTGCTGAAGAAGTTAACGCTGTTAATGCTCTACGGGTCAGGACTGTTTTGGCAGCAAAAGGTGGACGAACACAATATTAGGCAGGTGGTCATAATGTTCTGCCTTATCGGTGTAAATGTAAAATAAATAATTTGGTCATCTGTCCTGGTTAAGGATCCTCCTGCATTCATCTGGTCACTTTTTTACATTTTTCTTTGGATCGTATGACCGGCATTATCACAACACACAGATAATAATGAAGATCTGTACACCAATTCACACCTCAAACATTTAACATCGTCGTTGCTGTGTACTGCACTATATATGGTTGAAAGCACAATAAAGCCTGCTTGACTAAACAAACATTTCAAGCTAGATAAATTGCATCCTACCGCATGAGTCAGCATCCCTTCTTCCCTTGTTTTACGCTGAGTTTTACTTCTTCATGTTAGTGAAACGTAAAATTTCATAGAAAATCATACGAAATCATGCTTGAGTAACCGCGGAAATCTGTTACGGTTGTGATGCCCAGAGATAACCAGAGAAATAAGCTGTTTATTCACAAACCCACTGTCTCATACTATGGTTTTTCTTGTGCTGTGTTGTAATTATATCTAGTGGTGAGGTGAGGTATGCTATTTGTCTAGTGTATAATACAATCATTTGTTGATTTGTTAACAATTGGATTTGAAAACAAGTGCATGGTCATGTTACAGTATAGAAGCTTTCAAACGCCTCACGGACTTCTGAGGACAAAATAAAGGCATAGTTACGTCACTCATTTCTATCCTGCTTGTCATGAAGTTATTAATAAATGTTAAGTTCCATGCTCTGAGCTTGTTTATGGTTAACATGTTACATTTAGAAACCAAAGAGAGACTTAAACCTACCCTACATCATCTAACAGGTTTTCTGAAGGAAACATTGTTAACATTTAATCATCATATGTGACACTACTGACCTCAAGTCACCCTAAAAAAAAGTGTATACAGAATTTTATTGAGTTCCATTATTGAGTGCCTACATTTATATTGGTTTGTTGTCATATCGGTATATTGATATTTAGTGTAATAGGAAAAGCTGATATACTGCACGTGTTCTCTCTCAATAAACAAGTGGCACAGTAAAATAAGTCACTCATTTAATGACACTTCTGCTCATTGGAAAATATATATGCCACTGCGACGTATAGTGTATAGTGTAAGTACCAAAAAACCCCAAAAATACCTTATAATAGCTTGTCTGTCGTATATATATTTTTGTTTAAAAAGAGCCCAGAGAAAAGCATTTATATGTATTTGTGCACCATTTGGGATAAAAAGGAAAAACCTGTATGTGATGACTGAATAAAACCAGGAGACATATCCGCATTTTTGTCTAGCATTCTGTTTCTGTCTATCAAGGTTGTTGTATGGCCTATAATCAACAGACCTCCCTGTTTAGTAACTGGATACAGCTCACAAAACGCTGTAAGACATCTAAAGTGTAAAACACAGTAAGAGCCAGCACACGCTGTTACATTATACGCTAGTAATGTCAGTTTGGACTTCTACCAGGAGCTGTGGCTGCCAACTAAAAACCCCACAGACTTGCAGTCTTTCTGTGTGTGTCTGTCTATCTGTTTGCACACTACTCCGAGCACACGCATCGCCTGAAATGTTTCAACAGCTTGACTAAAAGGCCATATTTGCACATTGCACTCTTTTTTTCTTTCTCCACAGCATCCTGTGCAGCATGTAGTGCTTTTTCCGATAGCATGAAAACCCATTAAACTAGCATAGATATCCTTCGGGCTCTTCTTGGCATCGGCCCTCTCTTGGCACTCAGCCAACTCTTCAGGCGCACGTTACACGTCTCACGGGGGCAGGTAGCCCCACACAAGTGTGTGCATTCGCACAGTCAGTAAATGTAAACAGTCAGGACTGCAGAGCTCTGGAACTCCTCTATATCATAAACAACACGTGGACAACCCATTAGTCTCCATGCACTCCCTAGAAAGAGAAAAAACTCATCATATAAGCACAAAGCTTTTGCTGAATAACTCACAGAATTAAATCAATGGACTTATAGGAACGTATAAAAAATTCTCATCTAAATTCCCAGAGTGCGCCCCCTTCTGGTTTGGTAAAAAAAAAAAAAAGATTGACAGTTCCTTTTTCTATCCTTAGTGTTTATAACTGTATTATGGCACATCGAAAACAGTGGCTTCAAGACTGAAACCTGCTGTTCCATTTAACATGACAGTATAAATAACATCTGAGCCCTGGCTACAGTCAAGCAGGATAGTGTGAACATCAAGAAAGAAAAGAATCTCCCTCTGCTATAAAAGTCAAGTCAAGTCAAGTTTATTTTTATAGCGCTTTTACAACGGACATTGTCTCAAAGCAGCTTTACAGAATTTAACAGGTAAGGTAAACAATGTGTATTTATCCCTGATGAGCAGCCGTGGCGACTGTAGCAAAGAAAAACCCACTTAGATGTTATGAGGAAGAAACCTTGTGACCAGACTCAAAAGGGGAACCCATCCTCATTTGGGTGACATCAAGAGTGTGATTATAAATCTTTAAAACAATACAGAACACTGAAGAGTGAGAACTAACATGAGCACTGAAATGTAAGATTATGAGTAATGTCCTTTCTACAGTCTTCTACAATCATTTGATATTGTGGAACCAGGAGCTACTAAGCAACTCATAAAATAGCTCAACATTTGCGAACATCACAGATACAACACCGGCTTCTCCATGCCAGAGCCTTTAAACACTAAAAAGCACTATAAAACCATAAGAGCTGCAGTTTTGGAGATGCTCTGACCCAGACATCTAGCCATCACAATTTGGCTCTTGTTAAACTCACTCACATCCTTTCACTTGCCCATTTTTATTATCAGTGTTATTCACTTTGCCGGTCATAATGTTACAATGTCATAATGTTCTGCCAGATTGTGTGAACACCTTATACATGTTTAGCAGCTTGTGACACACTTGCGATCTGTATCTCATAATAATCTCACCTTCTTTTCTGCCATGAAAGAACACGTTTTCTCAATCCCATTTTCCCCTCAATATAATACTTACGTCTGAGTCTACTCACACATTGCACTGGGGTAGGAGTCAGTTTTCCCTCTTTTCACCCCGTGTGAGAATGTGTCCTCTATTAGCATTCTTTTTTTTTTTTTTTTTTCCACAGATTAGCAGGTCTATAGCTAAGCATTACTAGCACGGTCAAGCTGAATGATCTCTCTACACCTACAGCATAATGTTTACTACTGAGCTTGCAAAATGAGCTACATTACATACACAGTGACTCTACAGCGAGATTTGTTGTCCCTCCCTGCTGGTTAGTTCTTTCCTATCTGTTATTTTTCTCTTGTGGTTTTCCGCATCCCCTGGCACTACATACTGCTAGTGAGTGACTGACCCCACTTAGCATAACATACTGTTTCGGTGAGTGACTTTTGATTAATGCTCCTGCAGCCAGTACTTGAAAGATATTTCCTTCATCAAATCAGACATGACACACCTAGCTGATGGATGTAAACCCTGATTCAGAATTTAATCTAATTCCTTTTAAGGCATATGGACTTTTTTGATTCTTGAAATGAGGCTGTGATGTACTGAATATTCTATCCTTCTGAATATTCTATATATATATATATATATATATATATATATATATATATATATATATATATATATATATATATATATATATATAACAAAAATATTTTTATTCTTTATTTTTTGTGAAGGCACAAATAGGATATGCTTCGCCACTGAAGACATTGTCAGGACATATTAAAGAATTTGACAACATAAAGTCAACCTTCCTGAGGATTCAACTACTCCCTTATTATCCACCGTATCTATTAATTCACGTAAAACATTATACTTTTGAGTTAAAATTCGTTGCTGCAATGTAGCCTAAACAAATGGATTTCCAGAGAAGCATAAGATGGGCCTGAACACCACACTGGAGCTTTCACATATAATGTGTGTATATCAGGTACTATATTAATTATAAACCCATAGACCTTACACGAGTTATTAGGACACGGTCCATTTACTGTGACTGGATTGGGACAGAATCCATTTACAGCATTAACATTTTGTCTGTAAATCTATTCAATTGCTCGAGAGGGAACTTTGTGAACAGACAGGTAATGGCCTAAAAAAATGGCTATACTAGATTTTAGATAATGGAATGAAGTATATAAATGTTCAACCCCCCAAAAAAAACATCATGTTTGCCAGATTGAGCTTTCCAAAGGAACCATCTCAAACTCAAAAAATATTTAAAATCTGATTCTAAACTTGAAAAGTCACGATCTTCCAAGCTGTATCATCATTACATTAGTGAGCATTATCTGGTTAACCGTCCATGCAGATAAATATGATGAACAATTTGTCCAAAGCAAAAAACTTTTTCTCCCTCTCTGATATGCTGAACTCGCTGGCCTTCTCGTTTTTATCTGTGGTTCACACAGAACGTGAGTCAAGTATCTGAAAAATTTATGATCATCTTCCCTCCTATGACTTAAGAACATCTGGAGCTGACAGAAAGCCTATACTGTATGGCTGAATGGTCAATAAAGTTGGAAACTGTTTGGAACAATCGAATCACTGTGATCTGAAGAACCCTACAGATTATATCCTCAGCAGACCATCTGAAGGAGACCTGACCAATAATTCTGATCCTGTAAAGAAGCAGTGCTTTGCTATAAACTTTGTTTAACATTAAAGCCTATGGGGAAAAAAGTAAGCACACACTTGTCATGCTGGTATATTTATTTCTGTTATCAGTAAAAGCATCTACACGACTCATATCCAGGAGTTATTGCGGTCGTAGGGAACATGCATTCCCTGCATGTTAACCTGCTGTAAAGGTGTCCATCGCGAAAGAGCTTCCTAAAGCAGTGTAGGGAGAAGTGTCTCTAACATACCGATCACCGTGGGGCAATCTGGATCTAAAGCAGTGCTAGCTATAAACTGGATAAATGAAGTAATGATAGCTTGATCAGGGTCACGTAGCAGTGAAATTTGACTATACAACAGACAAATATATATATATATATATATATATATATATATATATATATATATATATATATATATATATATATATAAATAAAAAGGCAGCATACTGCAATTTTGACACACTTGGACACATTTATTGGATTATGGACTGAGCTGACTAAGGCCTTGTACACACTAAAAAGATTCCATTTAAATATTGCATATTTTTCTATCCGTTATGGCATTCCTTCCACGTGCGTTTTCAGTCAATAAAAACGTATCTTTTTACGAAACGGAGGCTTTCGAAAACGATGACGAATTTTTTGTCACGTGGCGGTGCCTTTTCTTCAAACTTCAAAGGGCTGGAAAGTCAATAAACGGCAGGCGAATATGACTCAGGTCGAAGCGTCATACGTTTTCCTCATGTGCAGTACAGGTACGTCAGCGATTTCAAAAGTTTCAGTGTGGATAAACAACTTTTGGGAATCGATTGAAAACGATAGCATGAAGCGTTTTTTGACGAAAAAGCTGTTTTTAAACATATCTGTATTGGTGTAGATGTAACAGATTCGGAAGATAAACAGGGACCCCCTCATGCCAAAATCAAAGCGGATACTCATCGTTTTTAGCGGTGTCTCCGACTAAGGATTTCCATAGTTAAAGTTGTAAAATCTTGCCTATAGTCGACTGATAGTCGAATCATGTGTGTGTGGTGGAGGGATGATGACAACACGTAGTCAAGATTTGACTGAGAGATCAGTAGTCAAATCAGACTTCTCCTATCAAAGCATTAAATCTTCAAATATTCGGAGTCGCCTCTAATCATTTTAGTCATATTTAGAGAAATGTAAAATATATTAAATCAATGCATTGAACGCAATCTCTTTGGAGTACAGAAGGGTTGCATTGAAAAAGCTGCAAAAAAAAGCATGTCTGTATCGATGCATCACTGTGGTGCCTGTGTGAAGGACCATAAGGAGTGTTACAGCTGTTTTGTACATAACATTTACATTAAAGTACTAAGAGAAATAACAGGGAGGTCTGGAGATATAAACAAGACAATTCACGTCCTTTACATTGGACATTCCAAATGCTACATTCCTCCGCTTTTACTGACAGTCAGTGGACTGTTAATGAAGAACTACTCTCCAGTCCTAGTACAGGACACAGGAATATCCAAAAGCCTCTTCTTAGACAACATTATAGTTTTGCAGCTGCATGTTCTCAATAGATCTTTTTTACTCCTATCCTAGTGTTTTTTCACACCTGGCCGAGAGGCACATAGGGCTAAATTCCACCCCTTTCGTCAGTCGAACAAAAAGCTAAACAAACGTTCGCCAATGTGTGCAGAAATCACGGCACGGAGAGCCAGCACCAAACAAACAGTTAGACAATTACACAAATATCTTGTAAAAAATGTAACGTGAATAGCATCCTGTGTTTGTTTTCTCTTTTAGTTCCTGAAACCAACTCATTTTCTCCCTGAACTGAACGGAGTCCTCGCCACTCCTCAATTAAGCATAATTGCTTTTTTAATTTGTCTACTGCGTTTGTAAATAATTCGATGAGGCAACTCTGGACGGTATTTGTAGAATAAACGGCATACTTTGTTAAATCTAACGGGCAAAAAAATTGTGGGATTTACAAATTACCATGTTAGCAGAGTCAAGCTTTTATTTATTTCGCTCTCCAACATCGAGAAACAAAAAACGAAAAAATCCCTTTACTCCCTACTTGCTTTTACGTAACACATCTGTGTCTCAGAGCAGCTCGATGAAGTAATGCATTACTATTCTTCTAATTCGGCTGCACTATGCATGCACACTGAGGCTAGAGTCCTAGAAAATATTAGCTTGTAAAGGGATGCTAGACAAAACCTCCAGAATGAGAAGAGAGAATCAGTGACTAATATAGCATGATGCAGCACTAAAATCATTCATATAACTCCAATGCTAACAATGCTTAAACACGTCATATGAAAAACTAATGTTACCCGGACCTAAAAATCCACATTTAAGTATGATGAGAGATAACCACAGTTCATAGCTGGAATGTTGGACAAAAATATTTTCTACCTTTTTTTTTTTTTGTAAAGGCACAAATAGGATATGCTTCATCATTGGAGACGTTATCAGGACAGAATGAATATGACTACATAAAGTCAACCTTTCTGAGGATTCAACTACTCCATTATTATAGATATTATCTATTAATGCAATTAAAACATTGTACTTTTGATTTTAAATTCATAGCCCAAATAAATAGATTTCCAGACAAGAATACCATGAGCTTTAACTCCACACTGGAGCTTTCACATATAATCTTTCCATTCTTGTGGTATCAGGTACTATATTAATTATAAACCCATAAGTTATTAGGACACCGTTTATTTACAGTGACTGGATTAAGACAGAATTCATTTACAGCATTAACATTTTGTCTGTAAATCTATTTAATTGCTCGTGAGGGAGCTTTGTGAACAGACAGGTAATGGCACAACTGCAAAGAAAACTTCTGAGGAGCTTTGAGACCTGATTTCCTGCTGATAAAAACCCTACATCTAAACCTCCATGAAACTTAATGCCATATACACCTGACAACTAACATAAAAAAGAAACAATAGTGAAATAATATTATTTTCAATATATTTATTATAGAATTGTCATCCTAAGTATAACTTTCATTAAAAGAAAACAAAAAAAAAGCCAAAGCATTTGGCATCCATAATCCACAAAAGACATTCACTGTAAGCACAAAAAGGAAATGCCAACAAATTATGTTGCGATTCGCCTCTTAGGCATCTGTCACTTGAATTCTACAGATCGTACGTGAGCACCGCTGCGCTCGGGTTCAGCCTTCCACACGACTTCAGACTGTTTTATAGAGATGGCGACTGCAATCATCAGGAAAAAATTAGCTCAATGTTAAACACACGAGTCTATTGGCTCCTCAGCCTGTTTGCTCTTTTTGAGGTCAGTCCAGACATTCCATTGGATAATCTTTTCCATTTGCCAACTCTCTCTCTTTCTCTGTCGCTGTCTCTCTCCCCCCAAAAGCAACTACAGGACTTTAACACCCATTTTGTATTACCTTGTTTTTCCCCCCTAGCTTTTCATTGCACTCATGCTAAGCAGTCCATGCTAACTGCTTAATCAGCTTCATGACAGGATTTATGAATACAAGATGAGTTTCACAGCGATCTTGAGTCCTTTGATCCCCACTGACCTGAATACTGGACTTTTTTTAATGCTTTCCAGTAAATCTATTTTCTACAACAGACCAATAAAAAAAAGAAAAAAGCACGGCTGAATTAGCGGCCGCTCCACATCAGAGTCGGGATGAGAGTTCAGACAAGCTAAGCTATGTTTGCCCTCTGGAGCTTCGGTTACTTTTTCCCAGCATGACTTGTTTTGCTCGCAACAAAAGGCTGTAATTGCGGTAGGCTCTTACCACAAAGAAACTGATAATATACCATTCTCTTGCACTTCGATGTGGCTGCTCGCTAGGGTTTGTGCGAATTGGACAGAATCTGGAAATTACAAACCCGAAGAAAAAGACCTTCGTCTCCCATAAACCACAAGATTTATAGTTCACTTAAATGATTTGAGTGTCCAAATCGCCACAAATAATCAAAGCAACTCAGGCTGAGACAGAAAAAGACGGCGATAATCTAAGGTTTGCGTACACTTCATACAATGTACTGTGTGTCAAAGACTTAAAGTGTGTTAAATACAGTGTCTGAGGAAGCTGGGTGAATGCCAAGAGTGTGCAAAGCTGTCATCAATGCCCTTTGAAGGTTAAAAAATAAAAGTATTGATTCATTTGACACTTCTTTTCTGTCTCTATTCTTCTGTACGTTACTTCACCGTTACAGTCAAAAAAATCTTTTTTTCGTTATTAGCAAACAGCATGGAAAAGTCCACATTTTGGACAATCAGGTCAGACTTCAGGGAAAAACACACACTATTATTAATAAGCTAATAGCACAAAAGCTTGCTATTATATGACACACACACACACACACACACACACACACACACACACACACACACACACACAGCTCTAATAATAAAACTGGGTTTTAAAAAACCAGTGCATTGATTGGGAAATTTATATTCGGAATGTGATGCAGAATAAAAAAAAACACATTTAAGCATTCACAGCACAACTCAGCACCTTGTGCTTCAGACACACCCTATTAAGTGGTTTCTTCAACTGGAGAGCACTTTTTGCAGCTGAGGATCGTTTCACACGAATGAACAGCCTAAAGGTCTCCGAAGTTACTGAGCAATTCATGAATGATGACAATGGATTTGGACTGTAATTAAAATCAGCAGTTGCTGCTTAGGACAGCAGTTTGCATTATCAGTTCTGCAATTTAAGTAAACAGTACCCAACAATAAAAACTATAATGAATGGACATTAGGTCCATACCAAATGAAGATGGGTTCCCTTTTGAATATAATTTTTTTTTGTCATACTATCACTGGGAGTTTTTCGTTGTTATTGTCACCACTTGTTCACTCATTAGGGAAAAACTTATAGGCACAAAACTTAGAAATTTACATATACATATCATAACCCCTTTATTTATGTAAAGCTACTTTGGGACAATGTCCAGTGTTAAATGTAACGTAACTTAAAAAAATGTAATAAGTTCAATTGAAATAAGGCTAGTTTTTTAACAACAAATCTGGGGAAATAAATAAATAAATAAATAAATTATATATATATATATATATATATATATATATATATATATATATATATATATATATATATATATATATATATATATAGACAGCACAGCTATATGCTGGAAATTGTTTGTATCACACAGACACCATCATTTAAAATATTATATTGTATTTAATGAGAATTTTGTGTACATCTCCTCATATGAATATGAAGCATCATCCTAAGCATGACTTAATCTCCTATTAAATCATGCTTAGATTTCGAATAAGGTAGATTTTGAGAAGAAAACAAATACAAGTGAAAGAATTAACAAAGTTTCTAGTTCTTAATAGTTCTTCCCTCATGCATTCATTATTTAGAGAACCTCAATCCTGGTCAGTCTTGGTGGATCTTATTATTATTATCTTATATGATTATACCAGGAGCGCTGGACATTTGTTTGTACATGCAGGCAAATAAGTGAATCTAATCCATCCACATGTTTTTCTTAGGTGAAAAAGCAGGAACACCAGATCTGCGAGGTGGCTGTGAGCCACACCAGGGGTGCATCATCAGGCCACTATGTAAATACTGTTAAAAATCTTGTGTATTTTGGAATGAGGTCATAAGCGTTCTTCAAAATATGACTATGTCACATGACACAGTGTAACCTCACATTTATGCAAAAGTCAGTGAGGTAATTAACAAGAAGACTCATGATTGCATAGTGAGCTCAGTGTCTTATTGATTTCTTATGGAATTAAAATGTAGCATATTTTTCAGAAGATTTAACATTTGAGGTATACTTTTAAAACTTGTGTATTTAAATACCTTGAAAACCATAATACCTAGAAATCCCAGAGACCAAGACCTCTTAAATAGACATCGACAATACTTACACTAGAATTTAATGGTGCCTTCTAATAATCAGATTTCATTCTTATTATATTCTTCCATGTTATATTGTGTTAAAAACATCTCTGACTGTTGAAGGCACAGACAGTTCAGGCTGACAGGTATGTATAGCGACTGTACTTTTGGAAACCTGCTGGACTTGTCTGGACCTGTTTAGACAACACTTGGTATGATAATTACTATATAGATTTATTACTTATAACCGCTTGGTTTTACGGCCTCACTGTCCCGTAACGACTACACTGAAGACAGCATTTAATAAAATGTGTGACATGGGGAGAATGTTTTTTTCACAGTTGTACGATAATCATCAAATCATTTTTAAATTACAATTAAAAATTACAAATAAAAAAATAGGAATAAAAATAGTTGTTCCTAAATGCAAATTTCATATGCCAGGCATTAATGATATTGGTCTTTTTAACAGATGAGTTGGCCTTGCTAAAATACAATGAGAACCACAGTGAATCATGTAATGCAAGTGCAAATTCAATAATCAAATAATAAAAAAGGAATTTAAAATTCATTTATATTATTATTACATTTATATTATAATTTTCTTAAATTACAACCTTGCAATTTAAAGAACCCGCCCAAACAAAATCATTTTTGATACTTTGTATTAGTGGTTAAGGCTCTACTTTTCAGAAGGTCAGGGACTCAAGCCCTGGGATCACCAAGCCGCCACTCTTGGGGCCCTTGAACAAGGCCCTTAACCCTTTGTGCTCCAGGGATGCTGTGTCATGGCTGACCCTGTACTCTGACCCCAGCTTTCTAACAACACTGGGATATGTGATAAAATAATTTCATTGTGCTGTAAATTACATGTGACAAGTATAAAGCACCTTTCTTTCTTAAAGTATTAAATGTGTTATCAGGGGCATCAAATGACAAAACAAAATAAAAAGAACACAAATGCAATTTATTTGTTATTTTTCAAATAGTTTTAACTAAGATAATAAATAAAGTGTGTTCGGTTGAATGAAGGTATTAGAAACATTATATAAAATTAACATTAGATTATTTTATATTATATTATATTATATTATTTTATATTTTTATAACAATTTTCTATAACAAATAATATCTTCCTCATTACTGCTAGTTGCACCAATTTAAATATAATTAATAAGGAAAATCATTAAAGACTTTGCATGTTTTTTTTGCTTGAAATACGTTATAAATCAGAGGTCCATTAACATTCTTTTAATTGTTCATTACTGGCAAAAACATCACATAATACAGACTGACTGTGAGACAGGATGAGCAAAAAAAAACAACAGATAATTTTGTCCACAATGCAGATATTATCAAAACCATTAAAAAGGAAGGAAAGTGAGCAGATCCTGGGCTTTGCTAGAGCTCGTTTATAATGGCAGGCTGTCAATTGTTTTTCCGCTCTCGTACCTACAAAGCTGACGTGAGACCGTCTTACGCCATTAAAAACCAGACTTCCAAAGATTTACCCTGTAACTGGAGGCTGTCTCTCTCATTGATTTATGACGATGATAGTGAGTAATAGCACGCAATGAGTTGTCTCCAGGGGAGAATAAATCATCAATGTTTAGAGCAGCTCTAATTACTAAGGCAGGCTTCCGTTGAAAAAAAAAACTCATTTGTACAGTAAAAAAAAAGAAAAACTGCAGTCTATACTGTAGGTGTGACACAGTGGAGCATAGACCGGTCTGGTAAGTGTGTATATATGAGAAAATAGGCCAACCTTATCTTTTACATCTACTTCTGCACATAGGCAAGGATGTGTATTTGTGAATGTGTGTGTGGGTGTGGGAGTGTGTGTTCTGTACCTGTAGGTATCCTGCGCTGGTGCAGCGGGCATGTGCCCGTGAAGCAGGAGCAGCCCGAGGGCGAGCTGCCAGCGTCGCCCAGCCGGCCCTGCAAACAGGGCGGCGCTACTGAGCATGGGCTTTTCAGGAACCCTGGGTGTGTGACACAAGAGGATGTGGATGAGAGTCACACACACTTCCATACACAGACAGTCATACTCAATTTGTGTGTGCTGTTCCAATAGACAAACACACAAAACTACAAGGATGCAGTAGGGAATCTGAAAAAAGACATCTGTGTGTGATTAATTGATGTGTATTTTTTTTAACATGCGAATTCAATACGTATCTGCTTTATTTTTTACTTTTAAATATGAACATTCGGGTGCTTTGCATCAGCTTTTAACGGATACAAACACACGAGCTTTATGAGCCTCTGGGATGTTTACGTCTTTCTAAGCTAAACTAAGAACAGAGTCCTTTCTTTCCAGTGTCGTGTCTCGTTTCCAGGGCGTTCGAAGTCAAGGTCAAAGATCAGGACCGCAATTCTAAACATCGTGAACGTCATAAAAATCGGTTCTAGTCCCCGTTGATTGTAAACTTGGGAAGGAAGCCAGGGGAATGGACCTACCGCGAAGGCATCAATTATCGCCTGGGCTTGTTATCACACAACAATGTCTAATGAGCTTTTGTTAGCCGTGAAGGCTACAATAGCAGTGAGGGAAGTGAAGGCTCAAGTGTTTATTTTTTTTCATCGTAATGAATTAGATCAGAATGTGGAGCGATGATTTTACTAAGCCAAAACACCGAACAGACTTTGTGACAATCTAAATAAACTTATACAGGCATGAACCAGTGTGTAGTCCTCAGAAGTGTTACTCAAATATACCACTTTCTATCAAATCCATCTAGATCATTTTAATAGGATTTGTGGATTTCCTCAGAAATGATTCCTTGGACTAGTGTAGTGTGTGGAATTATGCAGCGCATACCAGCACAGTGTATTGTTTTTCTTTTTTGTATATGTACACAGTAAAAGCAAGAATAAAAAAAAGTACGGATAGAGGAGAAAAGGAGAGGGAAAGTGCGAGGGATGTGGCTGCGTAAACGTAGGCAGCTTCCACGGATTCTTAAAATAGTTGCAGAACTCAGCCCCCTAACTGTACCCCTACACAGTAAAAAAAACAGAAGAGCTGTGTATACTCAAATACCATGGACTAGGAAAAGAGAGAGAGTCAGGCTGAAAGAGAGAAAAAGAGTTCAGGAAAGGAAAAGAAATGTTACCCTAGACTGAGAGGAACTCCTGACCTTTAGTTCAACTTCACAGTCACAGGTCACAGTTTATTCCTCTCGCTTTCTCAATCCGCATTCTCTCCTGCTCTCTCTCTCTCTCTCTCTCTCTCTCTCTCTCTCTCACACACACACACACACACACACATATACACAAAATGAGTCGTTAGCTGTCCAGCTAACCGATTAACCAGAATGTTTCCAAGTCATATTTTATGACCACATTACTTTCCTTCACAATTCTCATCACAATTCCTTACAAAAAAAACTCCACGTTTTCCAAGTGAACCAAAATAATTCTCTGCTCTCTTGTCACTAATATGGATTTTGTGGGTGTGCTGAACAGTTCCTGAAATTTATTCCCAATGCAGCCAACATACTTTCCAAATTAAATCAGCCTGGAGTTACTGCTCGGCTGTAAGCCTTGAGGAAGAGAAAAGTATAATTTATATATATATATATATATATATATATATATATATATATATATATATATATATATATATATATATATATTTCTGCCAGCCCAGATTCAGAACACAGATAAAGAAACGGTATGCAAATCAGCCAAACTGCAGCGAACATTAAAGTGTGGAGGAAATGTTTGGATGGTAACTGAATCGTGTATAAGAACGAAAGAGAAAGAGAGAGAGAGAGAGAGAGAGAGAGAGAGAGAGAGAGAGAGAGAGAGAAAGAGATTCACATATCCTCACCTATCCCGAGAAATGCCTGATTATGGCTCTTGATGTGTATTGATGCTGTCAGTAGAACAGCACTTCCCTTTCCTGTTTCCCCCTCAGGCTCAGAGTGAGGGAGAGATGAATCTTTTTAAAAGATTAATGAATGCTAGATGGAAAACAATGTCTGGTGGCAATAAGCACTTTGGTGCTGTTTTCTTCCGCAGGCAAAGAAAAAAAAAAAAAGGTGCAAAATATCATCACACTGGTTTTCTTTCCCGCCTTCATTTTGGATGCTGACAGGATGTTTGTCGTTCTTTTCTAAATGAAAAGCATATCTTTTGCCATATGTCACTTTTTCTGCTTTCATGCAACACTTAATTGTTCCGTCACAAAAGGAGCAAAAAAGAGCAGCAGAAAACATTAACGATCATCAATGATAAAGTTTAACACTTTATCAGCCTCACCGATAAGGATCAGTGCTCCTGACACCCGGTTTGCAACTTTTCCGCACACGCACCTCGTCCTTCAAGCGTCTAAAAGTGAGTTTGAGAAAGCTGCGTCAATAAATATACATCGTCACTGACCTTTGCGTGGACAAAACAAGTGCTATAGTGACCTTTTTTTTTTGCACGCCTCATTGATCCACCTCGTTTTCATAAGGTCACAAGAAAGGTCGCAGGTTTGCAAATTCTTGTAAGATACATGTGAATTATAGGTTTTGCTGAGGAGAGCGTCAGCCCTCGAAGATCTCTCGATTTTCACTGGCCCATTAAGCACAAGCCGAGGCTTAATGAAAACAAGCTTTTCATTATGCGAAACCCAATGTCAAATCCAAGACTATAAGCAGAGATGTCTTTCTGAATTAAGCGGGTTAATCAAAATATAGAAATGGAACTATTTAGGTGTCTTTGAAACATATGAGCAAATCACTGCAATATAATACTTCAAATTCAATTCTAGTTTATTTCTATAGCAGGTTTTACAATGGACATTGTATCAAAGCAGCTTTACAGAAGGTACCAATTACAGAACAAAGAATGAATAAGTGAACTATGTGTATTTATCTCAGATAGCAAGCGAGTATGGCAAGAACAAATACTCCATTAGATGGTATGAGGAAAGAAACTTTGAGAGGAACCAGACTCAAAAGGAAACCCATCCCCATTTAGCTGACACCAAGAATTTGATTATAACTCATAAACAATACAAACACCAGAGAGTGAAAAATATCATCAGCACAGTGTTCGATTATGAGTAATGTACTTTCTAGTCAGTTGGAGTTGTGAAACCAGGAGCTCTGAGGAACATCTGAGTTCATTTTAGATTCGACACAGCCTCCTCCTAGAACATCTAGAGGTTTGTTATAGTCAGGTCCGAAAATGATGACCTTTGAGCCCAATGCTTTACGTGCTGTGGTTTTGCTGGGGATCTGCACGAGAGCTGAATATGAACGCTTGATAAATGTATGACAAACACACACAGCTCCAGCATCCTGTTCCTCGTCTCCACATTGTTCTCTTATGACTTCCTACTCTGCACATAACATCATTCATACAATGCACTCTGTGTTACAAACAGCCATCGGGAACTCGCCATATGTACGAATAGAAACTCAATTTCAAAATCAAATCTGATTTCAGGATCCAACAATATGTCAGTCCTTTAACCAAAAAATAAAATACAAAAACTGGGTGGAATTTAAAAAAAAAGGGTTTCAACGGCAATCATTTCAAACAAACAAACAAACAAACAAACACCACCATACTGTGGAAAAAAATCTATCCGACTGTGGAGAAAGAATGCCAGCGAGACTAGTTACGGCCTTACATTGTTTAAACGCCAGCACCACCCCAGAGACACCGCCGACAATCCATAAAGGAAGCAAAGCCACATAAAGGAACTGCCAGGAATGTGTAGCACAATTTGGCGGGTGTGTTGCTTTTCAAACCTCTCAGAAAAGAAACACAATCAGAAAAACAGTAGTGGAAAAAAAGAATTGCTAAAGAAAAAAAAGACACGATCCGGCAAACAATATCTGCAGATTATTTTCTAAGATATTTTACCAGAAAATTAGATTTCATCTGATTAATTGGAGATTCAGACAAAATCTTTTTAGCTTAGCTTCCAGCTGAGTTTTAGGCTACGTCTACACTAATCCAGATGAATTTGAATTTTGAAATTTAAAAATGGCGTTTCCCAAAAAGTTGTTTGTTCATACTAAACATCTGAAAACGCTAACGTCCCTGTACAGTGCACGAGGTAAGCGTAAACGTTTTACTGTAAAACCGTTTTCAAATGTATCCAGTTTGGAGCGTGTTTTCAAAAACCTATTTTTACGTTGAATAAATACAACCAAAACAGAGAGAAAAATGTGTTTTCTAAAGAAAGTGTATTAGTGTGGACATGGCCTCATTTTCATTCAGATTTAATACAACACTAATTGGAAGGAACAAATAAGGGTAGTATACATCTGCCTCTTTCACTTCAACTACCTGCATGTCTTCCCTCACCACATCCATAAACCGCCTTCTTGGTCTTCCTCTTTTACTCCTTCCTGGGGGCTCCAATATCAGTATTCTCCTACTGATATACCCCATGTCCCTCCTCTGCACATGTCCAAACCATCTCAATCTCGCCTCCTCACCTTGTCTCCAAACGTCCTACATGCGCTGTCCCTCTAATAAACTCATTTCTAATCCTGTCCATCCTCGTCACTCCCAACAAAAATCTCAACATCTTCAGCTCTGCTACCTCCAGCTCCACCTCCTGTCTTTTACTCAATGCCACTGTCTCTAAACCATACAACATCGCAGGTCTCACCACAGTCCTATAAACAAATAATGAATCAATTCACTAATCAGTCAAATATTTGCATCAATCTGGATGAAACACAATAACTAGTAGCACAGACAGCGAGATCCCTCAGGGTTCAAAGTTAGGGGTTTGAAACGTGGCAAAAACGATTAAAACTTTGTAGATAATGCTGCAGGTTGTTTTAGGAATACTACTGTAATTTTCTGTTCACATTTTCGCAAAGCGCTTCAATCTTCAATAAGTCCACAACGTTACCTAAATAAACCCAAATGACACGCGAGAAAAAAACAGCACCGCTATTTTACAAATGGAACCCAATGACATGCCATTACAATCAGTCTCGGTTATTTATAATTTGTGAACAACAGAAAACCACAGTTTCCTTCATTAGTGTGGTAATTATTTAATACGCTGGCACAGATGCTACAGAAAATAGGTTAAATCTGAAAAAACAAACAACTCATCATACACAGTGTGTGATAGAGATGCCATGAAATTGCACTACAGGTAGGAGATCTACTATAAACATGTTTGCTGTTAATAGCCTTGCAATTTCAGACAGGCTGAATTATTTGAATCAACGTTATTACTTTTTAAACAGGTTATATTTTATTTTAATCACTAAAGCAGTTATAGAAATCGAATAGAAATAAATTAATTGCAATTTTTAACTAGTGAACATTAGCAAACATTCATCATTTACAGTCTCTCTAAATGTTTAATACAATCAAGTTATTTACATAATATTCAAATGAAATAAATATTCAATTATTTATCATTCGCATCAATTTGCCAGAAAATGTGGATTCATTTCTAAAAGCAGCTCTGCCAGTAGTGGAGGCTTCTATAGTAACTGCAGCTTGTATAGAGAATGCACGTAAACAGATTTATAAACAATTGTAGAAGTGGTCATATGTGTTTCGGTGTGTTGGTAAAAGCTGCCGATGTTTTTGGAGACATGGGAAAGTCTTGAGGACGGAGAATCAAGAGGGTTTTGTGCGGTCAGTGCTAACGAGAACTAGCTTTGTGGCACAACATGAAATGTGATGTGATCAATCATATGCTCAAATATGATCAAATATATGCTGCTGTTTAATAAAAAGGAAATTAGCATTGCATATGTGCGGTTATTGTTAATTGGCATGTCATAGTAATTGTTTGGTTTATTTATTTATTTATTTAGTTTACATATTCAGCGTTATAGCTGTACATTAGAACTGGGCACATATCTGAATTCCTGCTGCCTTTCATTAACCACTGGAGTTGTGTGTTGCTTCAGGGAAAACACAGGCACACACACACACACCCCCCATGCATACACACAGCATGCCAGCAACACGTCAAGTCAATATTGTGACATTCATCACAGGAATGAACCACAAATAGTTTTTCATGAAGGAACTGCACAGTCTCTTCTCTGCCTGTCACATCTATCAAATGCAATCGTCTAAACGGATTAGACTGGGGAGGAGGAGAAAATATTTCTCGCAATTGCACCATTATAAATGAGGCATATGAACGCTGCATGTCAATAACGCAGTAAGATATTCGAGGATGTTTTGCTGATATGTAGCAGTTTATAAGGGCGATGGATGCGGCATTAAAGAGGTTGCTCTTGCAAATGATAAATAGAGATGAATAAAATTTTCCCATTCGCACATTTAAGCTGCAAAACAATATATCCTTTTATTGTTTTTTTGTTTAGATTTTTTTAATAAAGGAGTTTCATTAGTTTTAATGTGCTTTTTCCCCCAACACTCGCTGAAACAACCACACATGCATCATGCTCCAGTAATTAGATTATTACATGCAAACAGGAGCTGTTTTCTTTGAACAAATAGTTATTAAACAAGGCTTCACAGCACAGAAAAATTTGAAATAAATTCAGAGGTAAATACAGACTAGTGACTCGTTCTTCACTTCACATTTAATATACAGACTGTTCACAAAACGCCTTTATTTTGGAGCGAATCACCACAATTACTGTATATTTATTAAGGAAAGCAAATACACACACACACACACACACACACACATATATATATATATATATATATATATATATATATATATATATATATATATATGTATGTATGTATGTATGTATGACATACGCAAATAGGTGTGAACTTCTTTAATATATATATATATATATATATATATATATATATATTTATTTATTTATTTATTTATTTATTTATATTTTGATTTTCTTTTACAGTAATCAGGTTTTCATTTGACTACTACTATTATGTAAAAATATATTAAAAACAAAACAAATTAATATGTAAATAAAAACCAAGCTGGACACCTACATTTTCCAGCCATATGTGGTTCTTCCACAAATATGAAAGCACCCAAATGTACCCCAAATTTGAAGGCACACAATTGTTTATGATGTCTTTGGATGTAGTAGTATTACATTTTCCTTCACTTGAACTAGGAGACCCAAATCTGTTCCACCATGACAATGTACCTGTGCACAAAGCCAGCTCCATGAAGATCAGCTTTTTCATGGTTTGGTGTGGAAGATTTTTGATGGACAGCTATAAAGCTCTGACATCATCCCTACTAAACACCTTTGGGATGAATCTGAATGCTCACTGCACCCCAGGCCTCGTCACCTCACCTACATCAGTACCTGACTTTACTAACATTCTTGCGGCTGAATGAGCAAAAATCTCCACATGCACACTCCAAAATCTAGTGGAACATCTTTATAGTGTACTTTAGTGTGCTGCTAGAAGCATCCGAGTATTGAATATGACTCTACCATACAGCACCCAAACATGCTCAACTAGTAGTGGGTGGAATGTTAATCCAGTTTACAGGATGTGCTTAATCTATGCACATTATCTAAGATATTACACATATCTGGAATAAGTTCACACAAGAACACATCAAACAGTGTAAATAAAAAAAACATAAATATAGGTCTTTCTTTCCTATTGGTGATTTGATTTGATCATATCTCAATGATCAATGACCATCAAAAATCTACATCTATTTGATCTATTTTTTATTTTTAGTTATATACACTCACATCCACATTGCATTACTGCTGAAACAGTTGCAGAAATGTTAATGCATGTGATGAAAACAGAGATAATAAACACTGCAAGAATGTATTTTTAGAAGTAAATGAGTGTGCAGTCATGCTGTATATTAGCACCACTAATAAAATCATTCGTTTTGTCGAAGAATCACTTTTAACGACCCTCAGTGAAAATTGCACCCCGAACTGCCGTCTCCACAAAATAAAATTTGCTTTTAGAAACATTATTTTAAACGTATATGAGGACAAACCCAGTACAACTTTTTGGACTGGTTTGGCAAATCCCTCCAACACTGAAAGAAAATTGCTTCAACTTTAATCAAATTTTAAGCAGCAGATTTATTACACGTGATCTACATATACATATACATATACATACACACACACACACACACACACACACACACACACACACACACTGGTACCACAATTATTTAAATCATTATTTTGATATCCGCTATTTTGCTTAGCGCTTGAGATTTCTGATCAGAGGATCATGTGTTCAAATCCCATCAGCACCAAGCTGCCACTACTGAGCCCTTCAGCAAGGCTCTTGACCTCCAACTGCTCAGTTATATATATAAGATAACTAAGTTACTCTGGAAAAGGGAGTCTACCAAGTGTCATAACTGTAAATCTAAATAAATAGCACTGAATTGGACTCCCATGAAAACCTCAGCAGGTCCAAAAGTTGTTTTTAAGCCCCATTCAAACAAATCAGCCAGAACTACAAAACAGCATACTTTTCATACTTTCCTACACTGACGGTTATTTGTATTACTCAATCATCCTTGTAAATGTCTATCTTGACAGAGCCATCTTGTCTCTGCAGTTTGTACGGAGCAAAATGTTCCCTTTTTTTGGCCCGGTGCCCATGTCTATAGGGCTGAACACATATCACCATTGAACGCTCAGAGCAATTGAAAAAAGGGTTTTACATTCTTTGGCATGTCAATGTATTTTGCTAAAAACAAGAGTGTTTTTATATATTGAACAAACAGCTGTGATTGCACTTTCATGTGCCGATTTAACACAGAAAGGGATCAATAAACAGGATCGTAACCGAGGCACATCACAACGGGTCTCGTAGCACTTGAGTACTAGATCGAGGTGGTCATTATCGTATTTGGGAATTTGTGTGTATAATTTAATGCACTCAGCCTTGAAGATATGCACGACTTTAAGGATATCGTGATCTCTGACTGATCTTATCTCGAGCTACCAACTGCCTCGCTTTCATGCAACAGTGTGTTCACAGGAAACAGAACGCTTACTTCAAATAAAAAATTAAAATAAAAGAGGTGTTGAAGCAAAACTTTGAAGGGCTTTAAAAATTAAAAGATAAATACATGACATGAATATAAACATTTTTGCATCATAAAAAGTATTAAGCAATTAGCACTAAATCTCAGTACTCGTTCAGAAATAAGAACAAATTGCAACTTTGCGTTACAAACATAATTCTGTGGCTCTGATTGTGCGTTATTAACACAAAGTCTGTATGCAGTTTCTGTTTATGTCCTTCTCTGTGTGTCTTGCACGGGTTTCCTCTGGGTTCTCTGGTTTCCTGCGACTGGCTATAAACCTGTTGGAATGGGTAGGTGTGAATAAAAGTGTGAATTGTGCCTTTAGATGGCATTTCTCATATTGGAAAGTAGGATAATATCGCATACAAATAGCTTCTTTATATCTCCAGACCTTCGCTATGGTGTGGATTTCAACTTGAAATATTTATTGATGAAGTCAATAACTGCCCTTTGGAGTCAATAGGCTATTTTTGCTTTCCTCAGTACAGGAATACTCGTCGGAAATCTGATTCCATTGAAAACAAGCAATAAACAATGAGAACAGGTTTATAATATCATTATTGGCTGATAATTGAAAAATACAGCTTCCATAACTATTCTGTCACGTCTTTAATAATAAGCCTTGTGTGAACCTGCAACACAAGTAAACCCCCCTTTTAAAAATAAACTCAATCCCATGGCTTGTACTTGTACTTGTACTTGTTCAAAGGTCAAGTTTATATCCTACTACACCAACAGAGAATTTAACCCCCAACTTTGCACCTGGTAATTACACAACTGCCCTCCTCATTACAATGTCTTCAAAGTAGCCACAGACATATTAGGCCCCATTACGGCGTCCGTGACCCTGTGCACACCAGGCAAAGCATTAGTGCAGCCTGGATGGTAAAGAGAAAATCCTTTTCAGCACACACACACACACACACACACACACATACACGCAACTGGGTGTTTACTCTCATACAATGAGATGGAGCAGATGAGAGCAGATGAGAGCAGCATGGCACATTCTGTCGCTCTGTCTCAAAGCCAGGCTACAAATGCCAAATCCATGAGCTTGAAGTAAATGAGACAGCGGAGATCAAATACGTCTAATCCACTGCACAAGTGGAAAAGGGGAAGCACGAAAAGCGGCCGATTCATACACGACCTTTTAATAAAGTCTTGTGACAGTCATGACTTGCAAAAGTGGCTCAGAGTTTGGAGTCGTAGCGTTCAGGGTCACTCAGAGATCCGTGGATAGCGTCAGCCCGAAGGCTACATAACAAGAGCAGGGAAATGGCACGGTCCATAGTACAAGGGGCAACGCGAGCTGTTATCAATGAATCAGTGCATACAGTACACAGAGCAAATCATTAACGACTAGGGCTTTGGGGAATATCATACAGAAGATAACGTCTTGAACCTATCGTCTGGCTCTTGTGTTATATTAGAACGGACTCGGACGAGAGTTTGTGCAAAAGGGAAGCAAAACTTAAGACTTAGGCTTTCTTATCCCTCGTACCAAATGTGTGTGTTGTCTTTCTTAAGTGCAATTTGGCCCTTCTGAACGTCTAGAATGGAGCCCAGGCTGCCTTTGATTCGGAGCCAGACAGTGGCTGGAGGGTGTCTGTGAGCTGCTGTCACTTTAAGCAATTAACTTTCCCTTTAAAGGCTCCCTAATAAAACTGACAGCTGCAGACATTCACAAAGGCACCAATCACCTCCTCAGACCTACTAAACCACAGCGCTGTAAACCCAACTGGTCCTCTTTTATTGGGGTGGTCCTGAACACCTCGGAACGTCCAACAAAGACACTCAATGCCTCCCTCTGACACCCGTGGACTTGGGAGTCACTGCTCACGTCGGAAGGTCACCCCTAAGGCCAAGCGGATGGGAAGTTCCCAAGATGTACCTAAGAGTATAGTGATTAGTCTCCATTACGCTGATTACAGAGTGACAGAAGTGGACTAAACCTACGTACCACATTATCATCATTCGTTCAGCAATCTTGGCATCCTAGTCAGGGTACAAAGCAGGAACACGCACCATGGATGCTACTGTCGCTTTGTCGCAATTGACAAAGCGAGCCTCAAAAAAATGAGGGAAAAATTGCCAGCACAGAGTGTCAAAAAACATTTTTACCATCTTCCTGGAGCTTCTTAGCGCACCATTGTGTAATACTTGTATTATTACCCTAAATTCCACACTTAGGCACGAGAAGGCGTTTTCATGGTTTCATCTACTGCACACCGGGGGAGCTTCAGGGGTTCAGATCTAATATAAGAACAAGGTCTGCTGATTATAGACTCGAAAGGATTTCTGGCCACGTTCCAAACCACATATGCTCCCCACGGCCTATTGTTGAGCACGGAAGTATGCGAGTTGGACACCGCTTCAAAGATTAATAGCTTTACCTTTTAAACAGCCAGAAACCTGTACGCGACTCTGGACTCGGATTGCTCACTCTCTATTAACTTCACTGTAGTTAGCGAATAATGGCTGCATATTGATAATGAGGAATATCTGAAGGTCTGGGAAGTTCTTACGAGCCATGCAGAGGAACTGGATAATCCTGAACACAGCACGGCATCACAGACATCCTGAAAACCTCCACACCTTTAACCTTTCCATGATATGTACCGACATCTAGACCATTTCTCATAAGCAAGACTTAAGGCTGGAGAAATGAAAGTGTGCCTTAAAAGGGCGACTTGAAGTTTTTAAGATCCATCTGGATGTGTATAGAAAGAAGACAACAATTTTTTTTTTTTTTTTTACATTTAAGAGCTCCTTCTGGAAAAACAGGGGAGGGAAGTACTGGACTTAGTACACTAGTTAGGCATTGGGACGAGTAAGCAGTTTGGGACAAAGCCCAGATGTGCACCAAATGCAGAAAAGTGACTCAACCTCAACATATGACAGTAAACTGAAACTAGTAAAACATACTTCAAGCCAAGTGCATTTCCAGGGGTTTTGTAGCTGGATGAAGTCAATCGTGGTTTTAGTGTTAGTTTGTATCCAGATGTTAGTTTGTATCCAGATGTTTGTAATGGAAAAGCACACCTACAATCCAGAGGCTGATGACTTCAGCATGATGACTGTTGCCTCTGAGTGAGGAGAAAACAAGGAAAGCACATCACACACACACACACACACACACCTAAACGCAAAACTTACCTAGCGACAAGAAAGGTTTGGTTTCCATATTAGCTCATGCCAGCTGCAGTGAAAATTACTGCTCTTTGCTACTCCGGAGATTTTTGCAATTAAAGATCCAGCAAGAATCACAGCGACTGTGTTTGTGAGTGCGTGCATGCGTGCGTGCGTACGCGCGTGCGTGCGTGTATGAACTCCGCCGTCTGCGCGCGCGCCTATGAACGGGACTAAAGTGAACACTACTACAGCGCGCGCGGCTCCGTATCTCGGCTCTTTGCTTGCACACACACACACACACACACACACACACACACACACACACACACACACGTGGGGCCCCTCTCAGGGGGGACTCCGAGGGCGATCCGAGCAGGCGCAGTGACGCCGAGCAAACCTTACAGTCGCACTGACAATGAGTCAATTCAGTCCGGTAAGAAAGTAAACACATGAGGTCATTAAAGTCACTAAAAGATCACTGATAATTCCTCATTGTTTGGTTGACAGGAGTGTATAGGCATGGGTAGGACACACAATTTCAATAATCAACTATATGCAATAATAATATAATTGCAGTAACACAGAAAACCTATTTATTTACTAAATAATGTGACGGTTGAAGTAATTTCCAGAAAGAAATGTGCATTAGTGCATTAAAAAATATATATATAGCAATTCAGTTCACTCTATAAAATTCATTTCTAGAAGTGGTCTCAGTCAGTTGTCTCCTGACATTGACAACAAGAATTAATTCCCTTGATGGAGCAAGAAATATAAATTTACTAGTATATATATAAAAAAAATATTACTTATTTATATATCTATTGTATAAAAGCAATATCAAACTTGCTGTCATTGCAATAGCTACAGCTCAGTCACAGCCATGATACTTTACATCAGAATGGGTCTTGCGATATTGATTTTTTTCCCCCGATTGATTATTTTCCTGTAAACGAATGACATGAGATGCTGTTATGTTATCATTAAATCATCTTATACTATGGCAATATTTTCAATTTACACATTTGTTGAAAAAGGATCATTATAATACTATCTATCTATCTATCTATCTATCTATCTATCTATCTATCTATCTATCTATCTATCTATCTATCTATCTATCAAAACAAAAGTATATATATATATATATATATATATATATATATATATATATATATATATATATATATATATATATATATATATATATATATATATATAGAGAGAGAGAGAGAGAGAGAGAGAGAGAGAGAGAGAGATAGATAGATAGATAGATAGATAGATAGATAGATAGATAGATAGATAGATAGATAGATAGATAGATAGATAAAGATAGATAGATAGAGATAGATAGATTGGAGAGAGAGAGAGATTGAAAACTATATATATATATATATATATATATATATATATATATATATATATATATAGTTTATAGAAATAGTTTTTCTCTCTCTCTCTCTCTCTCTCCACTAGAGAGAGAACCATTGTATTTTGACATTTGAGTCTCTTCTGCTAAATGTTTCCTGGTGACCCATATTTTATGGAACTTGTAACAGCTGTAATACAGTTATTAAGTAAGTGAGGGTTGAAAAATCCAATTTTATAATGACATAATGTAGAAATGCATAAAACAGCTTTTTTCCAAGTGTTTTGCACTTGTGCCTTCAAGATAAACACAATTATTCGCCTTTAAATAAAAACACATGATAAAGTCATCTGCTTATCTTTGCCTTCCCGGCCTGGCATGTATGAATAGACAAAATACAGCTATAGAAATATAGAAAAAAGAAAGACTGACGAGGAAAGAGTGTCAGGAGAGAGACAGAGGAAGGACAGAAACAGAAAAAGGGGGATATAGTGATGGGAAAAGAAAGAATCTTACAGAATACCAATGAGCTTTGAGCTATATCTCAATTGAAGACGAACTGTTTTATGCTCTGCCACACAGACTTCTCACACCGCTACACGAGATCCTTATTAATGTAGGCATTATAAAACTCAGAGGAGCAATTAATTTTATTCAAGCAGCCATTATCTCATTAATGTCCCTGTAATATCTTTGTGCAATTAGGACAGGAGCTGCTTGCCCTCTCTTTGTACATTCCCCTTGTAGGTTTGACATTGTGAGAATGTATAATCTATTACTACTTGTGGGACTTTTTGCTGAGGATTTAAATTAAATCATTTTAAATGGGGCTGATATCAATCATAGGCTACAGCTACTTACTTTCTTCCAGCTCATTATACACAAATGTAATGAATAAAACTTTAAAGTAATAGCTTTGTTCAGTTTGTTTTTCTAAAGTCTCATTTCAATCAAATTGATTTATTGTGATTAAAATGTATTTTGCAAAGACAAGTTTTCTGCACAAGTTGGTTTGCTTTATTGAACATAATTAGGTCAATTTTCAACTATGAAATTTATGTTGATAAAGTTTAAGGAAATGATGGATTGATATTAGCTTTTGCATAATAATTTCTTTATATAATGTGAAATAATTGTAAAAAGACAATGGTGCACATGTGAGCCAATGATGATATGGAACTATAAAAAATGTACAAAAAGTATATGCAGAGATCACTATATTTTCTAGAACAAAAAAAAAAGGGGTGATTATATACTGTCTAAAAACAGTACAACAAAAGTGCATTCCTTACAGTGAGAAACGTTTTTTTCATAAAAAATAAAATAAAAATAAACAAGCAGATTTTGCATTAAATCTATTGAGTTGTTTCTTTTTTCTTTTTGTTGTGAATTTTAAAAATAGGTTTAAAGATAGAGTGATGTAATATTAAATTATATTCATAAACATTATTAAAGTATAATTTACCATTTATTTTTTTCACTATTCTGCAGTATGAAAAAAAAACATTCAGTCTCATAGATTGATTTTTTTTCTCCCCTAATTAGTCTGTCCCAAATACTACTTATTTAACCAAACCCAGTGTTAATTGAGAGCAAATTGGAATTTGCGATGCCAGAGGGAGGATTTTGATGGGAAAGTAAAGATAATTTTAGATCTCTGCAACACTGAGCAGCACATTGACTCAGGCACAGGCTGAAAAAAGAATGAGGATAGAGTCAGAGGTTAGAACAACCGTCTGTACGGCTTGTAGCCCAGCCTCAATTTTCAAATGGCATCCTCTGAGGAGAACGATCTGCCGTAACGGCAAGCCCTGCTCAATTGAAGTTCCCTCACCTAATGGCAAGGTGATGTTCTCTGCTACTATCTTAATGTATTCTCAAAGCTTAATGCAGTTAAGTTAAAAACTCAAACGTCAAATCTATATGAACATTGAGCTGTGACCAATTTATTTAGTCCTGACCCTGAAACATAAACGATTTTGCATCCAGCATTCATAAGGCTCATAAAAACCAGGCGTTATACGGTGCTCCTGCACATATGCTATGAAAGCTGCGTTTAGTCAGTTGAGGTCTTAGGTTCACATTCCTTACTGTGGATCAGGAACCGCAAGTGGCCCAGAGGTCAGCATCTTCTGTTAACTCCTACACAGTGGGGTGTGTGTGTGTCTGTGTGAGGTGAGACAAAGAGAGATAAATGAAGCACGCAGAGTAACAGTCTTGTGTTGACTTTGACCTTTGATAATCCTCTGATAGGCAGGAGATATGTTAGGATTACTTGGAGTGTTATTATAAAAAAGAGATACAGTCAAGGATTTGCAAAACAGCATGGATGCATTAAATTTACATTATCTACATTTCAACACCTGGTATTGGTTTTAAACATGAGCATACATTAATATTAATAATAATAATAATAAAAACCTTTACATGTAAAAAAAAAAAAAAAGATGCTCATATTTTGGTCATTGTTTGTCAGACAGACATTTGGGTACAAATTGGAAAAAATGCTTCAAAGCTTCTTCTATGTATGTAAATAGACCTAAATGGCATCACACTTTAAAATTAGGTAACAAGCTTTATATAGAGTCTGATCTTAAAATGTGTAACTTTCCACATGACTCAATTTGTATAAATGTATAAAAGTTAAAGGGTTATGGATGTATTGTTCATTGTTTTTGTTAAAAAAAATCATGTGAAAACCAGCCACATGTTCAATTTTAGTTTTTTTGAGCAGGTTCTAAACATCCTTAAACTTAATAATCATTAAGCTACATGCTGTTCATTATTGATTGTATATGACTATTTTTCCAGTATGTACACGTATAGGAAATATTAAAGTACAAAAAAAAAAAGAAAAATCGAGCAATTTTAAGGAAAGAAGAAAACAGGTTCACAGGTTACTGGCATCCCAGAATTTGCATTTATTGAGAGTGACTATTCATGGAATTGCTTTTGTTGTGCATCTGATTTCAAGTATTTTTTATACAGTACATGCTGAAATCATACATTGACACAATCATCCAACTTTAATCTCCGTGATCAAATGGAGCGAGTCGGACTTCCATCAAAGCCCAGTGTCCGGCAGGTGATAAAGAGGAGCGCAGCCTTGGCTGCAGGGCAGAGTGTCATAGAGACAAATTAAGATATGACTTTGTGATTAATCTCTCAGGGATCAACACCAAGTGCAGCAGCTCGCCGGGTGTGATTTAGTGCGTCTCACTTTCTTTCTGCCTTTCTGCTGGTCAGCCACCGTGGAGGAAAGAGAGGGGCAATCAGCCATGTCATAAATCTCCACACTTCCTTCTACTTCAAGGAAACAAGGGAATGCCCCCCAGTGCACAGCTCATTAAACCAGTTTTCCACTGGACACACACTCACACACCCACACACAGACAGAGTGATACAGAAAGAAGACACTATTTAAACATAGTATTTTAGTTCTTTTCAAGCTTTGAGAAGACCGTTTTAAAAAATAAAATCAAACTTTGGGCCAAAACGGTTCAGAGAGCAGAGATAACAAGCTGCAGATGAATTCAATAACACTTACTGAGCACCAAGTCCACATTCAAGTACCATGCTGTGTTCAAGACCCGCTGTGCCGAGTCTCACAATACTTGTCAAAAGAATTCCTCTTTATGCTGCCAATAATTCAAGTATCCACATTTTATTTATTTGCAGAGGAAAGAACATCCATATATAAAAAGAATTTTGCAATAGCTTGCAAATTTATCTACATGATTTGCAGTCAGGTGCTAGTTGACGGACGTACGGTTTTATCTGCTTTTTTTACATGCCCTATTTTCCCTATTATTATATCAGGCAGCACCTAGATATAGTCACTGTAGGTATACAGTTACTGACTGAAACCCATCTGTTGCTCTGTCCCCAATTCCCCATTTCATCACTGGAAAGGCAACATCTAATAGTAGATATGATCTGGTTTTCAGCACAGGAGTGACACGGACATTGTGACATGGAGGTGCCTATGTGGAATGAGTGCATCACTTTTTTTATGGGTTCTTAACCCCGAAAAGAAAACATTAGGATACTATATAAGTCTCTAAAGGTTTACATTATAAAAAAAACCACACATTTGAGATGCATATTCTACATATGATTGACAGTATTTTTGCTCCAGAGAAGTGAAGAAGAATAGAGAAGTATGTATAATGTAACACTGAAGTATGCCTGAGTTTTCCACAGCCTCAGATAGTTGGCACACACACACACACACACACACACACACACACACACACACACACACACACACACACACACTCTTAGTTTGTATGTCCACCAGCTCTTCCAGATGGTCAACTCGCAGTGAACTCCCCAGGCTCAATGCACCCTGCACTGCTCCATCAGACGCCGAGAGACGCACAGCAACCAGCAGTTATGAGATGAGAAGGATGCAAATGCGAACACAAACATGTGTGCAGTCTCTCTCTCTCGCTCTCTCTCTCTCTCTCTCTCTCACACACACACACACACACACACACACACACACACACACACAAAACCAGAGGTTCTGGCTCTGAGCACAAACACTTGCTGGCACATCTGCTTTTCATTAATGTTGTTGCTTCTCTCTCTCGCTTTCTCTCTCTCTCTCTCTCTTGCATTCTCTCTCGCTTTCTCTCTCTCTCTCTCTATCTCTCTCTCTCTCTCTCTCTCTCTCTCTCTCTTTCTCTTTCTCTCACACACTCCCTCATTCATACTAGATTCACTGCTTTCAAAACAATAGTCTGCTTCTGCTCAAAGAGCTGTCAGCAGTCAGCCTTTTCTCTGAATGTCAACACACTCATCTGAGGAGAACGGAGAATGAGCGAGAGTCAGAGTGTGTGAGAGAAAAAAAAATGGAGTAGTGGTGGAGCAAACCAAAGGGCACCATATGGATCGAGTGTGTAGGAAACCACCTGGCTCTACATTACTTCGGCCAAGTCTGTGGTGTGAACGAGTCATTTTAGGAAGACAGAGTACAAACCAAACAACCCGGCTGGTCTAAACAAGGGAGCTCACTACAAAGATTCGGAAAAATCCTAAGAAACGCTTTATTCAGAATTATAAAATATTCTAAAGCACTTTTGCTTTTGCGTTGTCCAGGATATAATTGTAGACTGAGAAGCATACAAGCTGTGTGTGAATCACATGACTTTGTACAGTGTATATGCTTTGTGTAGCTTTTATTTATTGTTAATGGTGTCTGCATCACATTCTTAAAAAAACCCTCAAAAAACAACAAATTTCCTTCACTAATGTGGTTCACTCAATCTTTTTTACCTTCAATGTGTTATGCAATTTATCCTAATAATTCACATGATCCCACATTACAGAAAAATGATTACACTAAACACTGACATATACATATATATATGGTTGAAATAAGGACATTTTTTATTGTTAAAACTTGGCAAAAGTAGGAAAACATGAGTCAGAATGTGTGTTGTACCTCACAGGCTCCCTCAGCAGACCCCTTTGCTGAGATCCTGCCATTTTGTAATAGTTTGGAGCCAGAACATGGTGAGGCGAACTTCACCGGAGCATGGGTCAGAGTCGGGTCATCTCTTAGGAACCCTGCGGTCATAAAGCAGAGAGCCTCGTGTAGCCCCTCGTCACCTTCCCCTGCACCATGTCCTCTCATTCAAGTGAACATTTACAGTTTTTCCTAAGTTGCTTTGGAGCGTTTCTCAGATCAGAAATGGAATTCTCAAAACTACTTGTTCAACCTGCAGGTCATGTTGTCGCTAAAAATAAATTTCTTGTTGCTTTGAACTAATTGCAAATGGTTTCGTACATTCGTTTAGATTGTGTACAATTGTCTACTGTTTCCCACATTATCAATTGTTTGTTGATCAAAAGACATGATACTGATTCTCATCTGAATATTCTTAACTTCCAAAACATCTAGGAATCTGTTAATTGCATTGCAAATTCATTGGATGCAAAATAGTTAAACTATTCGTCATATCTGACCATATCTGTTAAACTTGTCTTCTTCATATTTCGAATAAATTTTTCTTTGTAAATGTGCCTTGAATTGATAAACTGTGCAGAGGAATCTTGAAGGTCACTAATTTGTAAGGCATTAGATCAACCAACAATCAACTAGTTCTCTAAAAAAGGTCAAATTTGGATCTCATAAACCTTCACAGCTTTTCTCAGTTGCTTTGGAGCAATTCTTAAAACTACTTATTCCACATCATTTAGTCATTTGTGCACATCATAAAATCATTTCTTGTTGCTTTGATCAAATTGCAAATGCTTTAGTACATTCATTTTAACGATTATGTACAAGTGTCTGCTGTTTCCTACATTATCAGTTGTTTGTCATGTTGATCAAAATATATTATACTGGTTTCACCTAAATAGTCTTAACCCCCAAACATCTCGGCATCAGTTCATTGCATACGTCATTGAATGCAAAATGGTTAAACCAGTTGTCATCTAAAATTTCTATTGAACTTTTTTTTCGTATTTTGATTTGATGAATTGTGCAGATGAATCTTGAATGTTACTAATGAAGGAGAGTGAACAGCATCCGATCAACCAATAAACAATTAGTTCTCTAAAACAGGTCAAAAGTGAATCTTGTGGATTGGAGAGTGTATAAAGACAGAGCAAAACAAAGAATTAAAAATTTAACTGAATCTTGTCTGGTCTCTTGCAATCAATATAAATCAAATATGCAATAAAATCAATAATTTTGTGCTGCTGAAATTCATAGATGCCAAACAGAAGAAAGTCACATTTTGTTCATTTTCAATAACTGTGATCCAAACCATAGTTTAAATCAAGAAATCCTGAAACTGTGCAGCGTCATACTGACAACATGACTGAATATTTTGATGATTTTGTTTCTGAACAATGACAAACAGATTTTGCATTCTGATGGGAATAAGATGTTCACTGACACAAATACTTACTTTTGAGAGAAGAACTAAGGATTTTGAGAGAGGCTTTTGCAAGAAATCCAATGTGTTGTGCTGCTTGTACACGTTATTTTGCACTTACTTTTTTGCAAATATTAAGGATGATTTGAGAAATGCTTCAAAGCAACTGAGAAAAACTGTAAAAATAAAATGCTCTTACTCTCTGATACATAATCATAGCCAATACTCCGTTTCTGAAGTTTTGCATGCTTAGAAAAGAAACATGTCTCAACTATACACCTTGAGCTCAAACATTACACAGAAATACGATCAGTTCATCATACAGATAATTGAGATAAGAATCTAAGCAGAGGAATGTTAACTATCTAAACGTATTTTATTTGTCCATCACTAGGGGGTTATGAAGGACATGCAACACCAGACCCGACGATTGAATTTCAAACGCTTCTGTTGTATGTATTTGAATTTCAGTATCTCGGCATTTAAATCCATTTCCTAAAGGTGTAAAGATATCAGTTTTGAGAATGAAAGAACGCAAAGAGAATATGATAAAAATAAATTCTGTGATCACAAAAAAAGAAGGCAGGAATGCAATTTTTTTGGTATTTTCATTATGCTCACAGCTGGAAAAACATGTAGGCTAATTGTGGACTGACATTTTACTTGTATGGTCTACCGGGCAGAAAGATTCTTTACATTTTCTAGCAACCTTGATGAATTGCTCCTGTGATAAACTATGGTGCCACAAATAAAAAAAAAAAAAATTGAAAAACAAAAACACACCAAGGTATAACATGGTGAATTGAATTCTGTGTCTCTCCTTTTCATTTTTTTTGTTGTGGCCATATGACATTTCTTTTTTTTTTCCTTTGACAAATGATCAGACATATACAGACCTTGTGGCTTTGACACGGATCCCGAGGGATGAAGAACAAAGTCACCTCTAAACACAGAAACACACGTGCAGCTGCAATGTCAGCTACATTCAGATGATTTTATATATGCATTTTATAAAATATTAAAAAACAAATCTCCTTTACTCTATTCCAACACTAGAAATGTGGGTAAAAACTATTTATGAATAGTTTATAGTAACAAAGCCTTGCTTGTCTGCTTTATTATTCCCCCAGGTGTGATCATCTGCTCAGTTGTTTTGCTTACCATATGGCAAGCTGTCATTTTATAGCAATGGACAGAAAAACTGGATGATCCAGACTGCATGCTAGAATTATTTTACTTACACATGGGAATGCCTAGCTTGCCTTTGCTTTGCTGTAAGTACATTTATAGGGCTGAGTCCTGGTTTTCAATTCTTTACTTAATCCTATTTTATTCCTGATGGAATCTCATTCCGATATCAAGAGTGGAATCGGTGGAATTTGTTTTATGTTTTCTGTGTAGATGTTCTTTGTGTAGCTTTCAATTCATAACCACAAACGGCCATGTTGTACATGAAAAATAATGACTTAATGTATTGAAACCTTATTGGCATGTAATTCCTATATAATTTTGACTATAATGTTTCTTTGCAATAATGACACATTACAAAATTGAGTGGAAAGAAATTCAGAACACTAGATAACATTAGACCAGGCGTGTCCAATCTTTTCTACAAAGGGTCGGTGTGGGTGCAGGTTTTTATTCCAACTTTGATTGGTTGAAATGAAGACCTGTACCCTCACCGGCCCTTTGTTAAAAAGATTGGACACCCCTGCATTAGACTACTTCTGTTCCACTTTTATTGCAAGTCAAGATTTACAAAATGTCAGGAAAAGCCCATTTTCAGTAATTACCTGTAAATCATACTAACATTACCGAATACACCACAATAAACCTGTAATTTATTCCAGTTATCCAATATAGAATTCAATGGTAAAGTAACTATGACATTAGCAGTTTCCTTTCTTCCAAAATACCCAAAACCGATCATCATGAAATGGAATAAAAATGGAAAGCAGAAGCTGTGAAATCTGAAACTTATGTTTTACAGTCCCCATTATATTTCCAACTCACTGCCATGCTGAATCAAATATCTATAAATACAGATTAGGAACATTACCACAAAGGTGGATGAAGAAACATGTCATGAGGGCAGCTGTGCCCTTTTCCCTGTTGGCCTGCACATAAATATGTTGCTGACTGCAGCACTTTCACTTCCCAATTATGCATCAAATTTAACCAGACTGTCCACTCACAAGTTTTGAAACTTTGGGAGGAACGTCCACTGTGATGTGATTATGATCAGTCTGTGATGTGTTTAACATTTGATGAGGTTGTCTTGTGATGAAATTTCATACAAGAAGTGGTTTAGAAAAGATGTGTTAAAGGTGGTTGGAAAAATGAGCACGGAGATTCACATTTACTGCATTTGGCAGACCGCCTTATCCAGAGTGACTTACAGTACAACTACCTCATTTATACTACTGAGCAGTTAAGGGTTAGTGGTTAAGGGCCTTTCTTAAAGAGCCCAACAGTGGCAGTTTGTTTGTGCTGGGAGAGTCAACATATTAACCATGCACCATATTACCTGGATACATTAAAATATATAAATATTGAAATGAAACATCAGAGACACATATACCTTCATTGATTTTACTGTTATCTCATTTGATTTAATTACGAATGATTAAATACATTCCAACAGCTCTCTGCGTGTAGCTGGGTAGAACTAGGATTTCCTCTACAAATCCCTCATTATATGGTATATTTATTTTGGAAATGCAAGGTGCCTGGTACTACACAGCTAACAACAAAAGCACTATGATTACAATTACATGACTATTTGTTCTTGAAGCAATAATCCATGGCTTTTCAGAGTCATACGACTCATATTTCTTGGTTTTTTTTCATTTTTAAAATCTGCTTTTCATATGGCTGGATCAAAGGCAAAGGCAGTCTAAATTCAACTGCCTGTATTCAACAAGAAAATAGATGAGTAAGGCACACAAAAGAAAAGAGCAAAAGATAATGCAAAATTCTACTTTAAAAACCTTAAAACAAGAAAATGAAAATAGGGGATTTTTTTGTTCATATTAGATTTTTTAATTTTCAATTATTTACTTATGCAAACCAGACTTCATCCAATAATAATAACAACAACAATAGAAATAATAAGAAAATAATTTCTTAAAATGTTATTGTAGGATATACTTGTTATTCATAGGAAAATAGCATGTACTGTTATAAAAATAGATTTTCCTTTATATAAAACCTAAAAACATAAATTCAACAGAAGACAAAAAGGTTTTAGTGAAAAGTGCTTTTTATTTTTTGTAAAACATCTGATAAAATAAGATTCCGAGTGTATATGAAATAATGTGATGCGAAGGACGCGACAAAAAAACTCTTCAAAGGAACAATTTTCAGATATGTGCGTTTTTTTCTTTTAGCACTGTAAATACAGCAAATGCAATTTATCAGAAAACAAATCTAAACATATTATTACTAGGAGCATAAAGCATCCATAAGCAAATATATAAATCTTTTAATAATATGTAAAATCTGTAATAAATATCTGTTATTGCAGTGAGTATAGCCTAGAAAGATTATCGGTTTATGTGCATTTATTCATTTCTCGTATATTGTTAGTGGAAAAGTATTTAAATTAGTAATTGGGAAATTTCGATTTTACGGTGAGTTGGTTAAGAAAACACATTTGTGTTGTATTCAAAGCAGTCTACACTGAGATGTATATAATATGAGCATCAGATAATTAAACTTGAACATTACAAACTAAAAGGCAAAGAAAATTCCAATGACTTAATAACCAATTATTGGTTACGCCTAATTACTTAATGCTAATTGCTGGGCATTGGGAGCATGTTTAATGATTCTATGACAATTTTGTTAAATGCTTTACCGTGCTTATAAAAGTATGCTAATTTTAGCATTAAGCAGGGTAGCTGGGTTTTTCCAGAAAAAATTGACACTATGTTCATTCTTCATGACAGGATGTTGTCACGTCTCATTGTTGGCTTGTGGCAAGGCCTGTGAATGGTGCTTCTGAAGGCCATTTCTGGTATGTCACTTTCAGAATCGGTCAGAAGCAGCAGCTCTTCTCTTTCACAGAAATGTGTATATTACAGGAACCAGACATTATCCATGATCCCATATAACTTCCTCTTCCTAATGACTTCCTGCATCAACTGCCCCAGGCTTAATTCGAACTTAATAAAAAACAGAAGACAAAACCAGTCTCAGTCAATGTAGGATGTCTAGACTCGTTAATCTTAGGACCTACGACAGCACTGACAGCGATGAAATGTTTGAGATTGTGGTGCAACATGAGATTCTATCCTTTGTTCTCATAAAATAATGATGCAACTGTGGATTAATGGCTTTTTAGCATTCAGGCTTGCCAAGCCAGTCTCTCAGCTTCAGCATGTCTGAGGTTTTCTTGGAAGAATGCAGAGATGCTTAACAGGTTCTCTAGAAGCTTTGGTCATGGGCAACTGCAAAGAAAATTAAAATGAAGCGAAATAACGGTGAAAATTCTCATCTATAAAAAATATAACGGTTGAGATGCAATTTGTAATGATTTAAGTAAATGTACAAATCTTTAACTTTACATTTACTCAAAATAACCAAGACAGCTTGAATCAAACATTAGCATCTTGCATTCCAATAGCTAGAATTAGCAAGGTACAATGCACTGTAGCTAATAACAGCTACACAAGCAATAAGCACCAGATCATGTTATGTTTCCTATTTAGGAATTAAATCAAAAGTTACATTTTGTTTTCTTGATTTTGTTCCACTCTCCTCTTCAGTTGGAGATACTGTTGCATTTTTAATCTTACATAAAATGTGTATGAATATTAGTAATGAATATTGGTATAGTATAAGGAGACACAGTAACTGATCTGTTGCAAAAATGAAATGGGGTAATTGTAAATCTATTATTAATTGAGGGGGGAAATGCAGTGGTGTGCTACTTAATCTATTAATTGTGCTTGAACAGGTATATTGTATTTTTTCTTCCATTTTGCAAAAATAGTTCAATGCTAGAGCCTAAATTTTAGTATACACTAAACATACATACATACCATGTTCCATACTTATTTCTAGATAATCTCATTATTAGCTTTATTTTTTTTGGTTAGTTCTCTGACAAAACAAACAACAGTTCTGTGGGCTTTAGGACAAAAGATCATAGAACTGCATATCTTAAAGAGACCTCCATCTGAAAAAAACATGTGCTGTGTATTTAAATTGATGAAAAAGGTCCATTATTATGTAGCATCCTACTGTGAGTAATTTACTACTAGCCTAATTTAGCTTAAATCTTGTTAAAGCAGTAGATCTGCCTGCAGGCTAAATGTGTATTTCAGAGACGGGATGGAGAGGATGTGGTGGTTTGGAGGGGCAGGCACTGAGTTGGTTCCAGAAGTTTAGCAGCCATTTGTATGTATATACAATACGTATAAGAAGATGTTTTTTGGAGTGTAGTTTTGCGCTCATTCCACCGTAAGAGCATTAGCAAATCAGGTACTGAAGTAGAATGAGGCCTGGAGTTCAGGCAGCATACGAATTCATCTCTAAGGTGTTCAGTAGAGTTGAGATCAGTGCTTTATAGCAGGTCACTCAAGATAATCCACACTATCCCATATAAAGCATATCTTGGATTTTGTGTTGTGCACAGGGGCAGTGTCATGATTGAACATGCTTGTGTCTCCAAGTTTAAGTGAAGGAAAATGTTTATGCTGCCACATCCAATGACATCCTATACAGTTGTATGCATCCAAAATCTAGAACTACTGTACATACGGCTGAAAGAAACTCAGGTGACACTTTTTCCATATAATGTACATACACGCAATTCACATATACCTACACCATTTGTCCCTTTAAAGTCTTCATGTTTTTTTTTTAAGAAGGCACAATTTATCTATACATTTTGAATTAGAAAAAGTAGAAAACATAATTTTTTTATCCACCCATATTAGCTTCATACCAGGCACCAATCACAGCCTTAATCTTACCTTCTGACAGTCTTGCAAATTACTACCTGTAGCTGAAGATACAATTCCTGCTCATTCAAAAGTCCCAAATTAACTCTGAAAGGATGAACTACAATCAAAAAAGAAAATTATACCACATAGTTTTGTTATATTACTTTTTTTGGTGGCCACAATCAGTATATATCATATATCAATGATGCATTTCACATTACTCACAGTAACATACAAATACAATAATGTAATGATGACTTTAATGACATGAAGTGAGTGATATTTAGTGTTTTTTAAACCGAAAACATTACACACTTGCTCGGTTTTGCGATGCTGTATGTGCTGAATGCTCCACTCACACCACACTGTGGCCAGTGCAGTCATGTGTAATAATAGGTTTATGGAAAGCAGGCCTCATTTAAAGGAGCCTGCTGTACTGAATAGAGAAACACAATACACGGATCAGAATTATAATGCCAGCATAGCTGCCTGATTTCGGCTTAATCTGTTCTTTTAACAATCGCTCTGAAATGCAACATTACTTGTAAAAGTAGAGTGTATCCATTCAATAAATCATATGACTAAGCCGTGTGGTATGTGCCGACGGGAACCTAAGACTGGGCTCAGCAGGGAATACAATACCATCTAAAAAAGTATGTTTGGGGAGAGTCTACATCAAAGATTAATGAAGTGCTTAGGAAAACATCAAACCCATGCTTAGTCTTAATATAGCATGAAACGTGTACAGTGACTTCATATATTATAATGTTTTCCAGGTCCTCATCAATAATAGTATACATATATGGAACTTAGTGGAAGAAATGTTATTCATTTGTAATTGGAAAACCAGTTCTTGAGCATAAATAATCCCCCAAACCCCCAAAGAAAAAGCATACATGCCTGAATATCAACAAAGTCAGAAAAGACACATCAACTGTAATAAACCATCACAAGCACACACACTTTTATTGTGTGTGTGTGTGTGTGTGTGCTTGCGCACACCCAGGAGAGCTGATTAGCTCCCACCATCTTAGGCAGCATTAAACCAGCTGGTTCACAGTGTGACTCCATCATCCTTGTGTGTGAGTTGAAGGAACAGTTGCACCTCAGCATGTACCAGTTCATCACACACACACACACACACACACACACACACACACACACACACACACACACACACACACACACAGTGAAAGTGCATACACCTAAACACATTACCTTCTTCTATAACTGTTCTTCGATACACTTCTGCTAGACATTTGCAGGTATCCACATTTAATTTTTATCAGCAACACTTTTAAATGTTAGAATCTGTTAAATGTTTGTCTAATATTAACAGATACAGAAGAAATTGGACAGCACAGGGAATGACCACTCATCAGTAAAATGCAGGAAGTATCACAAATAAGAACATCTAACTAATAACTAATTTCTCTGAATAATTAAACAATGGAATAATAAAATAAGTAAATTTTTTTCCACAGGCTACAAAAAAGCTGAAAAGAAACCTAAAACTAAGAAAGTCAATACTAAATAGTTCAGTAAAAGTACTTCTGGTGACAGCTAAGAAATTAATAACAATGAAGAAGCCTACCAAGTTTCCTGTATCTGCATCATCTTTATCTTCATCTATACTTCCCCACTGATTTATTTTAATTTTCTTATAAGGCTCTTTTGGTTTCCTTTATTAAAAAACGTAGCCCTACATAATTAAGGAACGATCCTCCTGAAGACTACCGCTCCATAAAACTTAAATCCTCATAAGCAGTACCATGTGCATATGCTTTGAAGGCTTGCCAAAAAAGCCAGTTTCCTTCCATACACCCTCTTGCAACCTTGTCAGAGTGCTCGCTCAGCACATTCTGATCACCTCATTTTAGCGTGAATCATGAGGAGAAATCAACAGATAAAACAAGCGACCTTCCATAAAAAGGATGAGTGGTGGATTTAGAAGGGGGCCTCTCCATGTCTCCTGCTCTCTATGAAAAAGATGCCTGTCTCTGTGTCCTCATGGACTGGTCTAAATCCAATCGAATTTAAAAGAGCGTTTTTTTTCATCTCAAGAATTCTTCTTTTCAAAATATTTGTTTAATCCTTGGCAGCTGATTTAAGGGAAATGTCAAGCTGCATGTGTAATTAAGCACAGATCTGAATGATTGCTTGTTAAACAGTTAGGCTAATCAAGGACAAATTGGTTAAACATGTTAGACACAGTGAAATCATTAACAGAGTAACAGGCCTGGTGTATGCAAACCTCTGAAATGCTGACACCTTCTGGTCACTTCCATTAGTGCAGGCTGAAGTCCTGGTGTTTTGTACTTCGAATTTTATCCACAGCTAAATAATATGGAATTTTTATGCAGGTCATAATTTGTCATTAACTCAAAGGAAATAATTGCAAGACTGCATAATGGTCTTTTAGAAGGATTTTGAATTCATTCAAGTGGAAATAAAAACAAAATAGGGAATCAGCCTAAAAAAAAACAACCAACCAATCAAACAAAGAAAAGAAAATTGCTGTATTTAGTTAATAAAAAAGCAATTAGTACTTTAGCCGCAATATCGCTTAAAAAAAAAAAGATAATCGTTTTAAAAAAAAGCATTTTATTTGTACTTGATGTTTATGACTGATCAAAGTATCAAGATTCCTAAATCCTACTATCAAAAAGTAATGTTTATATTAATGATGCATAAGTTATTCTGCTATAAATATAGCGCATCTAAGATGATATACAAGCACTGATTATGAAATGCAGCAAAAAGCTGTGATTTTTCATACTGCTAGGTTGCCAGGTTCAGTTTAGTGTAAGATGACATTGTATTGAACACCTCTAAGACAGTGTAATTGGATTGTGATTAAACAGCATGCATGTCAGAACAATGTATATATATATCTGTGGCATTTGACTACAATAACAAAAATACACTATCAAAATTGTATTACAATAAAAAGATACACTCAAGAAACAAGTGCAAAAAAAAAGTACAACATATAATAGGAGATTTGTATACACTATATGAAACAAAGTCCTGGACATCTGACTTTTCTAGCTCCGACTCTTCTCCAAACTGTTACCACACAATTAAATAGGATGTCTTTGATTGCAACATGAAATTTTCCCTTCACTTAAACTATAGGAGACCCAAACCTGTTCCACCATGACACTGTTCCTGTGCAAAACGCTTCATGTATATATATGGTTTCCATGGGCTGGAGTGGAAGATCTTCAGTGGCTGCCATAGAGCTCTGACCTCAACCCTGTTCAACACCTTTAGGATGAGTTGGAACACTGACTGAACCCCAGGCCTCCTTACTTCAATCAGTACCTGACTTTATTAACTCTCATGTAAACACTCAAAATGATCTAGTAGAACATCTTCCTAGAAGAGTGGAGGTTTTTATAACAGCAAATGGGGACTAAATGGGAAATGGGTTGTTCAAAAAAACATATGAATCTTATGGTCAGGTGTCCACAAACTGTCCATTTAGTGTATTTGGCAGGTCTTCCATAATGTTGAAGTTCTGAGTGTTTCTGTTTACCAGTTTGTTTTGTTTAACAGTAATTTTGGGACCTTAATTGATTAAAATTCTTGTCAAATCTCTGAATCTTGCACACTTTTTAATGCCCTCTGTCCTTTTTCTTTTTTGACATCCCTGCTTGTCAGTGTTGTAGCCACAATATGGTGAGCGAAGGCATCATAAGGGAAAGCGTGTATGAAGACAAAGACGACTTATGATACCGGGAAGCGCAGTTACACAGATCTGAGTCACAGCAGTGTATTTTTACTCCTGGAAGTTCCTCTGTGTGGCAGTGACGAGATGTAGCACACCCACTTGTGAGCACCATACCTAAAGCAACTGTGGACATACAAGGATCAAATACAATGGCTTAGTTTACCTTTGGAATAATGCTTTGCATTTAAAGACCATAATTACAGTTAAAGGATTTAGACATTGTAAATTTTACACAAATATTATTTATAGACATGCATATAAAGAGTGGCTGAAATACATGCATTAAAAATTTCACAAAATGCCAAAATATGATGTAAATACGTTTATTTCTATAGCGCTTTTCACAATGGACATTTTCTCAAAGCAGCTTTACAGAACTTAAGAATTGAAGTTAATGCTGTGAAGTCTACAGCTGCTGAACTGTCTGAAACTGTGACAGCAGTGCCAGTGTTAAGTGGATGAGACACGCCAAGTGTAGGATTAGTGCTTGCTGTTGATCCAGAGAGAGCTACAAAACAATTAGGTTTCTAGACACTGTATAGCGATCCAATGATTAGAATATACAGTATATTTTGCTCTGGTAAATGATACCAATTTATTCAACTTTTACATTGAGTCTGGAATAACTGGTTAATGTTTATAGTTTATCATGCATAAATTGAAAATGAATGACAATTTAGTTTCTATCTCTTATGGTCATTGCCTAAGCAGCTTCTCTCATTTCTCTCTTTCATAAATGTACTAAAACAAATAGATTAAATAAACATCTAACAGAAAGCTTCACCATATCAATGCCAGAACCTTTTTTTACATTACACAACAGCAATTTAGTGCTATTATTACTATTAGTCTGAATAGCTATTAGTTGAATATTCAAATCAAATACATTTAATTTGTATAGTGCTTTTTACAGTCTGAGCTGCTGTTATAGAAAATCAACACCTTCTGACCAATCAGAATCACGAATACAACAGTCATACTCCATGTTAAGTCTGCTTCAAGCGACCCTTATAACTGATTATCTGAATTGTGGTCAAGGTATTGCTATTCCCAAAGCATAAGTAATTTAGCGCATGGATATTGAGGTTAATGCAGGTTAATTAGGGTGAAGAGGAACATGGTGATCAACACGAAGCGGTCAGAGAAGTGATTATCCCTCTGTAAAGCTTCTTACTCTGTCACTTCCATATAGTCAGCACTGGACTAAGAAGTGAGGAGTCAGGATTTAGTGCTTAGTGGACTGCCAAAGTAAGAATTGATCAAAGGCAACAATCTTCATGTCTGCATTTCCTTCAGGAGATTTTACTATTCTGTGCCACTCTTAATATTAACCCATTAATGCCTCGGCTTGTTACTTAGCTATTCGTTATAAAGCATGTTATTTTAACAGATTTAATAAGTAACAATGAAAGTATAGAATGAATATATGGTTCCTGAGAGACTGGCAGATTTTAAGTCACTTACAGAACACAAAAATGACGGCTGTTTACGGATAAACCAGTCAACTGAAATAGTTTTAAGAGATTTACAGCTTCCTCTTTCTTAAAGAATAAATAACTATGAATTTCCCTATAGATATTTCATAATGGACTATTACATGACCTATTAGAGCATCTTTATGATCTACACAATAAAGCCCTGTGGTGTGTTCATGCTTTGAGGTTGGCTTACTGCTTTCTGTTCGGATGCAGAAGCGCTGTTTGAAGCCTTTGTAGAAACGGGAGCAGGTTATGACCCCAGGACTAGAGCATCCTACATCCACATATCTTTGGCCCTGGATGTTGCAGGCATAACACTGCAGTGCATGAGCTACAAGAACACAGGCACAAAATACGCTGGAGTATTCACTCAGCTTTTCAAAAAAGTTGTAGTCATCATCAATTAGTAATCTGAAAACACACTTTTTTATAATGTTTCGGAAAGACTAAAGCATGAACTCGATTTAGTCTTTTTTTCCTTATGTCACACAGCTGAATTCATGCCACAATACGTTGCAATAACCCAATACTAACCTGGGGCTGTTTAGCTAATATCAATATAATGTGAAATGGGAATTGTATGAAACATTATATATTACATGTAGAAAAAATGTAAATATTAATAACCAATATATTTTATTCACATGCATTATTGATTGGAATTTAACCAGAGGCACTAGCCCTCAAAATTAATTCATTGAACATTAACTTAACCATGGTGGCACAGTAGTGAAGAAAATAGTGTTTCAGGAACTCGAGCTGCGTTGAAAACGCTTTGGGAACGCCCGTGTTGTTCACGCTCTGAATCATGTTAAATCCGGCCAATAGACAGTCATGACATCATCGGCAGGCAAAGTCGCATAAACCAGGAAGCTACAAAATGGGAGTGAGATGAAAGCGACATTAGCTTCTGTTTGTTCAGGTAAGCGCTTTGTGTGTGAATCTGTGCAAGCAATGTCTAAATAGCGAAGCGAAGCGGTGCTGAAGGTCGTGGGGCTTGCAGGCTGACCTAGCAGAAGGCATGGAGATGGATGAGTCCTATTCAGCCTCTTCTGTTTACATCTTTCTTGGCACAAAAACTGCCTGGAGATGATGGCCGTGTTCTTGGCACTGGAACACTTCCTTCTATGGTCCCAGGGAAAACTTCTCTAATTGAGAGCAGTTTACATCCCGGGCTGGTTGAACTGGAGAGCGGACACCCTTTCGAGGCAAGGGCCGAGGCCCGGGGAATGGAGGCTCCACCCCGAGGTGGTGGAATATAACAAATAATTCACATACATAATAGAAATAATCACTTGGACTAATTTAACCCAGTGAAAACACATTTACATGTATCCCTCTTCTCATAAAAACTTGTCTGGTTACTGTTACACACACGCCCACATATCAAACTCACCCTGTGTTAGAAAAAATGTCAGCAGCACCCAGCAGCAGCAGCAGCAGCAGCAGCAGAGTGGGAGTACATGCAGCAGTGGTGAACTGGGAGACATGTGTGCAGCTGGAGTTCTTCACACAGCACTGAGAGCTCTGACACTTACGCAAGTGAGAATAATCCATGTGATGGAGCGCTCAGCTCCAGCAACACACACACACACACACACACACACACACACACACACACACACACACACAGAGCAGAGATCAGCTCTTTGAGGCAATTAACACTTTGATCATCTTCAGATAACATTTTTTACTCACTTCTCCCAAGCCAGTGATAAACCTACCAGTCATGTGACAACTCCATGTAGTGTTTTTAGTTTGAGAGTGAGGGCTTTTTAAAGCTAATCCAGACTGAAGGAGCAAATCCCGTCACATGGGGAAGAAAACATACACAGCTTTTTTTATTTATCGGGGGTTGAATGTATATATATATATATATATATATATATATATATATATATATATATATATATATATATATATATATATTTTTTTTTTTTCTTTTTAAGTTTGAAATACTCTAATCAACATGGACATGGACAGATATGGATGCTTTTCAGTGTAATAACTAAAATATATATATATATATATATATATATATATATATATATATATATATATATATATATATATATACACACACACACACACACAGTTATCTTTCAAAACATTTTTGTAGAAATGTTCACATTGTCTCTCTTTGAGTCCAATTATAAATGTTGTGTAAGCAAGATTCTAAATAAATCGATAGCATAATTGTTTTTATATCATTGCAACCTATCATTTATAAAAGCTGTTAATTAATTACTGAATGTTCCCTTTTAAATTTTCACTGTTCACTGAAGCTGTATAGCAAATGTGTTTCTGCACATGCTCAGCACATCGCATTGCTCCTTCCTGCTTTCCTGTTCATGAGTTTTCTCACTCTGTGTCAAGATAGAAGACAAGCGAGCTTCACATGCAATGATGTGTTGAACAATCTATAAGAAGGTGTGACAGAACCGACTAACAACTGCAGGGTGCACATGTTCAGTTAGAAAATATTCCCTCTGAGGTTTTTGTAGTGTTTGGATGGTAATTGGGCAAATCATTTCTATTATTGCAATAAGACATAATTAAGAAATCATAGAGAAAATAGACAAAATAACATTTTAGCAGCCAAACACAAATGGCAATGGAGATGTTGTGTTTTATTAGAAGAAACATTACCTTTTATAGTTCCAATTTAATTTCAAGACTAAAATATATTTTGTCTAAATATTTACTTTCCAACAAATGCATGGGTAATGGAGCATTAAATTAAATGAAGCACATTTTGTATGCTTAATCATGTAATTAACAAGGTCTTTTTGATACACTATTTGCATATATTTTAAATAATTTGTAGAATATTTGAATGACTAGCAAATAAAACTTAAAGAAAATTAAACAAAGTCAGAGTAGACATAGAGACAAAAATGAGTTATTAGTTGCTTTTGCACTGTTGACTCCATGTACTCCATCAGTGTACATCATTAGAACAACAATTACAGTGGAACCCAGTTATGTCAATGTCCTAGGGGGTCGCCAAAAAGCATCGAGATAACCGATGATCGAGATAAACGAAAATCAAAATGGCGGCAATATATTAACGTGCTTGAAATTTCTTTATGTACATGATGTGCGTTAATAAATGAGAATGTGCATGCACGTGTTTTTGGAGTTTTTTTTTACACAACAGCGTTGCCGCGATTTGTTTGTTGAAGGCATTCTATAAAAATACATACAGTACATGTTTGTTATCTGTCAGGAATCCACCTGCCATGCCCCCTTCGGCCCCCTTCAGCGTGTCAGGTGTTTTCTCGGCCGCTTTTTCTGAAGCTCCCGGCTTCAATCGCGCACATATGGTGCTCGTTTAGCATCATCACCAGCTCCTATTTAAACTTCCACACTCTCACCGTCCGTTATTGTTGGTATATGTTGGTTCACGGCGGTCGTTGTTATCGCCATGTGTATCCCGCACGTGTCTTCCACCAGCACTCTCTCAACGGCTGCGCTTTTCTTCCCAAAGCGCATCGCGGATTCCCCCCGATCCTGCCGGTGTTCATTCTATGCTTTTGCTGCTCATCCCACGTTCTCCCGTGTGCTGTTCAGCGCCGCGCTTCTACTTTCGCCTCCCGTTCATCGCATAACATTTAACAACAAAATGCATATGTGCACCAACTAACAGCAGAGATTCACCAGTATACAATACAACACCTGTAGCAGCTGTAAGCCTTGATTTTTCCGCCACTTTCGCGAGTTCTTCTGCGGCTGCACCGAGATAACTGACGTTAAATGGCAAATTTTTCCCCTTGTGCTCGAGATATTAGGGTTCGCCGACATAAAAAAGTTGACATAACCGATAAAAAAATGCGAAGACAAAGCAAGAATTTGGCGGTTCCACTTCAAAAACGTCGACTTAATAGGGTTGTCGAGTTAACCGAGGTCGAGATAAGTGGGTTCCACTGTATTTGTTAACATCTCAAACACACTAATGTCACATTTTTCCACTGAACCGGCATACATAAACTGTTAGACTAAAATTGTGACCGGTATGTTTATTATAAATATAGACAACCTATTCACATTTTTCCGAAAATAAATAAAATTAGGATAAAAATCAGATCTATGTTAATGATTGCCATCTGATAAATTCAGATCAAATGTGAATAAAATATTAACCAATATATTCAAAAAAATTTTAATGTCCTGATAACTATTTCTTGATTAGGATGGTAAAAAATGCTGCTTTGATTCCCTCCTTGGACTCAAACATCTGTTGCACTTGCTCAAAACCACAGTGGCTCAACCTGATGGGTGTCTTAAGCTCCAGAGGCTGAGAGAACATATTGTCAAGGAGGACTGTAAGCTGTTTCTGATGACATGTCAGTGCAGAGCCTTGTAACGTGGATTCAAAAAATTTGTGATGGCCTGGAAAAACCCTTTGTATGGCAACATTTTCTTCATCATATTGTTTTTGGTTGATGTTCTTATATCAATATTCAATATATATTTCAGGATTTTTTTTAAATAATAAATACTTGAAAAAGAATTTAAATTTTTGCTAGTTTATCTTCTTAATTAGCATCATCCACCTCAGTCTCATTTACAGTAAATGATCAGAACAATCACTGTCTCTTTCCATAACTTCAGTTGAAGAGGAAATAAAGTCTTTTTGGCTACAGTTATGGTTGTGTATTAAGTCCTTTAGGTATTTCAAAACTTTCTCTGCAGTAAGTGTAAGTAAGCTTGTCTCTTTATGATAGTTTGACAGAGTAACACTTTTGGTAAGTACAATGTAATTAGTCAAGCCAGTTAATTGGGATATATATATATATATATATATATATATATATATATATATATATATATATATATATATATATATATATAAAGAAAAACTCCCGTAGATGTTATGAGGAAGAAACTCTGAGAGAAACCAGACTCAAAAGGGGAACCCATCCTCATTTGGGTGACATCAAGAGTGTGATTATAGTCTTTAACGATGTTTATTAATGATGTTTTTTCTACAGTCTTATACAGTCATTTGTGGTTAAAAAACTAGAAGCTACTTAACAACTCATAAAATAGCTCAACGTTTGCGATCATCATAGATCCAACACCAGCTTCCAACTGCCAGAGCTTTTAAACACTCAGAGGTCCAGATAGATAGTGTTTAGGACAGCAGAGAAAGCTTTGCTGACCCTGACCGCCCGCCACTGATAAAACTTTTCAAACAGAAATGCTTGCTGCATTAATTACACATGAATAAAATTAGTGCTGTTAAAATAAATTTGTGTTAACACATTAGTTGTGACAGCCCTAATACACACACACACACACACACACACAAATATATATATATATATATATATATATATATATATATATATATATATATATATATATATATATATATATTTGTATGTGTTTGTGTGTGTATTACACACGCTGCAATTTATTTATTGGCACTAATTTTATTCACGTGTAATAAATGCAGCACGCATTTCTGTTTGACCAGTTTTATCAGGGGCGGGCGGTCAGGGTCAGCAAAGCTTTCTCTGCTGCCCTAAACACTATCTATATTCCCAACAGTTTATTCTTTTCATTTCATACCGTTTCTCTTGGATGCACTGATGCATGATTTTTGTATAGTTTTAATACTATTAATGTTTCTTATTTTACATTTATTTCACTTGCTTCCATTTCATTTAGAAGACCCTATGTGCCAGTGACCACATGTCTTCTAATATAGGATGTAAAATAAATAGAAGTCCCCAGTCTAAACCATTCATCTGATGCCCTGAACCCTGGAAATGGTATCTGTATGTTTAGGTCAACTAGTATGATTGTTGCCCAAACAGCAACAGTGTCCTGCAAACACTTCTTATCCTCCATGAGCAGTCTCCATGAAGCACTTCACTAGTGTTGGAACATGACCCCTGGGGTAAATAGCGGTTGCACAGATGCCTGCTGGGCTTATGTGTGACTTCATCTTCATGGCTTGCCAAGACGAGTGAAACTTGTGTGGGCATCCAGCTAACAAGCCAGAATGTGTCTGAGGGTACCACATGGCCAGCCCATTGGACTGTTAGTTTCTTTGGCGCAGATGCACAGTTGAGTTACAAATATCTGCCAGTGTGGATCGTGTCAGCTTCACTGTTTATGAACCAGACTGGCAGAAAACCATCCTACATCCAACAACTGCTAGAGCCAAGGTTCTAAACAACTCTATCACAGAGATGGCAGATTGCTGAAGATATAAAATGAGTATTCTAATACAAGCTGTATTAGACTTTACCAGAATGTCAGTCATCAATATAGTAGATAAAGACATCCTTTACTGCTATCACAGTAAAATATGTCATGCCTGATGTGGTTTGCAATAGGCTGCATGTCAGCATCAAGTCCAATCCTGTCCGGTGTTGAAGAATTAACATGGGTTACTGAACTCACGATGACTGGAGTGAAGGCATCCTCATCGGAGTCTCATAGGAGGGTTACATGGTGGTTCATTAAAGATGATATCAATAGGTGAGAACTGTTTATTGAAAGGAGATGACTCCTAAATGACTCTTAATGAATTACTTATGATAAACGGAGATGGGAAGTGATGAAGTACAAATGCTTTGTTACTGTACTTAAGTAGATTTTTCTTACACTATTTATACTTTATAAATAAATATACTTTATTTCACTATTTCTTATTTTTCTGGGCTCAGTATTTTACTTCACTATTTTTTGGACAACATTTACTTTCACTTATAAAATGTTTACACAAATATACTTTTTACATTTATAAACCAGCCTTGTTACTTTAGTTTTAATCTATTTGGTGACAAGTTCAATATTTTTTCCTCTCTTTGCCTGCTGCTTTCAGCCCATCAAACTATTTCTCGTCATTTTACGGCTTTTTCAATGTACCATTTCTGTATAATTTCCTTGCCATCATGCACCACAGATGTAGGCTAACCTACAAAGCTACAGTGACAATGAGCAAGGCAGAAGGCAACAAGAAGTATGGGGTTAACATGGATGAGACAGAGGGAGTCAGTGATGTACACATGACTGAGAATAGAGACATTCCTGATCACTATCATCTTTTCTCTGCTTGTGTTCTATATGGTGGTTGTTCAGCCTGGATACATTCATTAGGTAAACACAATTTTTAATTATTTTGTATTAATACTGTATAATAAAATGATATGAGGTTAAATGTTTTTTGCAATAAAAAAAATATCTAAGGACAGGGGCTCCTTTGACAATCACTCCATTTTACACCTTTCTTAAAGTGCGTATGTGTATACTCAGGTCTAGATTTTGAGCCATTCTGTGTAAAAGTGATTGTTGTGTTTAAAATTCCCAAGACATCAACCCTTTTTGAAATACTTACAACAACCAGTCTGGTACAAATTTGCATGCTATGACCTTTTTCCCTATTCTTGTTTTTTTTTTTATGTTTGATGTGAACATTAGTTGAAGCTTTTGACCTGTACCTGCATGATTTTATATGCTGCTGCCACATGATTAGCTGATTAGGTATAGTGATTACTCAAAAATGGTGCAAATATGTTTCTATTAAAGTGGACAGGAGAACGGCTTCAGTGCTTCAGAAAGTACTTTTTTTATACAGGAATTTCCTTTAAAGCCCAGGACAGATCTCTTATCCTGGAAACCTTTCCACTTGGCAAAAACAATTCTTGCCAAGTTCCATCAAACCCAATGATTCAAAGCCTTTTCTCAGGTACAGGTCAAGAGCTACTGGGTACAGTACTTCAGCTACTGCTGGAGCCCATCACATCTTCAGCTGTGCACACTACCCTTGTACAGCAATCTCAACAATCTGAAGGGCTTCATGAACAGGTGGCGGCTAAGTGGAAATCGCCGGAAAATGGTTCGGCTCCATCAGGGAAAACCCAGTTGGCTGCACAGCAGCTGCTGTCACATGCACAGCTGGAGTATCAGAATACCAAGCTCAGTAACAGGTTGGCTAGGTACCATAGGAGACCTGCTGATGCTTTTGGTCTGCTGAGGTCTGCATTACCTATACACATCAACAAATGGGCTCCCCCCACCCTCCCCTTCCCCTCTAGAAGTAGAACCTACCATAATTTTCAGAGCTGGAGCGAAGGCAGGTTAGCTATAGCAACTATGTCCACTCAATTATGCATTTACACTGATCCAGAGTCTGTCCATGCATGGCTATCCTCAGCTGCAGTGTGGTAAAGAAGACTCCAAGCAGAGCTAAAAGATCAGGATGAATCAAGCTGAACTATAAGGCAAGCATTGTATCATACAAAATGAGTAACATTTGTAGCTTGAAAGAGAGAGAAAAATGGTATATATACTATATGTTCCCCATAGGGTATACTATTTGTTCCTGTACTACATGCAGTGATTTACTGTAAAGAGTATGCACTTTGTGCACAGAGTGCAAGCAGGGATTCTTACAAGACTAGCTATGACAGCACAACTAAATGGGACATTCAGAAGGTGACAAGGGCATTCTGGCACTGTGGGATATAAATCAGTTAGCAAGTTCACTGTCTAACAAATCTGAGCAGTTTGCCAAAACACTGGACATCATTTAACTTTCTGGACCTTGCTTTTACCCAAGAGGAAAGCTTTTAACATAAAGTTTAGTTAATAAATTGTTTAGAATCAATCTCTTATACGAACACTATGTGGAAAATCTTCATAAGTGTATGGCTTTGTAAGAAAAAAGTCTGACACCAGCTCCATGGGCAGGTGTGGTGGATCATAAAAGCTGAAAATCTTGCTCAGGTCATTAATCCTATTTTATAAAAATAAATCAATTGAGCCTAATACATTAGCTATGAATTGTACATAGAGGTAGCATATTTAGAGAAAATAACACTGGGCCTAGAACAGAGCCTTGCAGAACAACAAACTAAACTTCAGTGTAAATAGAGACATGACCATTTACATCTACAAACTGATACTGATCAGAAAAATAAGACATTGGCAGAACTTTTATTTAAATAATAAAAATTAAATATCTGAATGATACAGTCCATGATTTAAATGTATTATAAAGCTTAAATCACAACATTTAAACTTACATGTGATGATCTAAGAAAATCTTGAAGACTGAGTTTTTCTCCAGTTCTGGGGAACCCATTATTCAACACACCTAAATCACTGATAACTTAGCTGATGTGCTGAATCAGGTGTGTTGGGAACAAAGAAAACTTGTAAGCAGTGTAGACAGTGGGTCTCCATAAATGGAGTTCAGAAGCACTGCTCTAAAATAACCAAAGGCTTGTGATCTTGGATGAATAAAACATAAGTGACAGGAGGTTTCTTATGGGCCTCTGATCTCTGATCTCAGTGTGAAGAGCTTTGGCTTTAAGCAGACGCAGCCCGAGGGCAGGCAATCTGGGTCTGTACTCTGGCGAGTTGTCCCACAGAATGGGCATGCATGCTCACCATCACCTAGTACCTCAACAAACTGAAGAACAAAGGAGCTCAACTTTATTGTGATGACACCAAAGGTGCAACATCTCTGTATGTCTTGCTTGAAACAGCCTGAACAATTGAACACAGTGACATTTCTATGGTGTTAATTTCATTGCCTTATTACTATACCTTAAAATAAGCAATGTAATTTTCAACCCCCACCCAAATTTGTACAGGTTAGATAAGAAATTAAAAAAACATGTCATGCAGAGAAAAAAAATGACTCAGATAGAAGAGATATCACCAATGTCACAGGTGTGTGGCCTGCGTCATGCTTTACTGAGCTTTGTTGAAGGATGTCTGAATATGCCCATGGGACTGCTTGCCATCTGCCCACACATGACACCAGGAAAAAAATTGCCTTTCTCTTTAATATTCTCAAAGGTATGCAGAGCATGTGGCTGACTTTTAAGCTCTGCCAAGCTTATATGAGAGAGAAACCTGCTAAAAAAAAGAGCAGCAATAGTCTTACACAAGGCAGCAATATCCTAAAGCTTTTTTTCTGTTCTCAGAACACTTTCTCTCTATAGTTAAAGAGAATGATTATATCAGTTACTATATCCTTCCTAGAGCCAAGCTGAATATTTTTCCTCTGACCTTTTTCGCCAAGGCGTTTTTTACGTTTTTTTAGAACTGTTACTCACCCAAATATTTTAAAATTTTCTGCACTATTCTGTGCAAACCTTGTGTGTGAAAATCCTACTTTCTGAAATATTCAAACATGTCCATCTGGTATCAACAACCTGAACCGAACCGAAGAGCTGTATCTACATGGTTTTATGCTGCTCGCACATGTTTGACTGATTGGGTAACTTCCTGAAATGAGCAGGTGTACAGGTGTTCCTATTAAAAAGTGAATGCTGAGGATAAATATTGATCAGTTTTGGTAACAAGAAGCTGCCCTGAAGATGCGCTTCCACCATATTTCCATCAGAGGGCACATCGGCCATACTAACATCTTTGTGCTTTCCAGGATCTCAGTGCTCATGTGCTATATGGCGACTACACCAACAGAAAGAATAGAAATTAAGTGAATAAGAGAACTCAAGACTTAAAGTACTGGTTCTGACCTTGGAGTTTTTGTTATTTAGAGTAATCTGATAATCTGTCAATCACATCAATTAATAATTTTCCAAGGCAAATTTTTCTTTTAGTCTCAAGATTCCTGGCTTTATCCAAAGGTGTCAATCAATATGCATCATTGCATAATAGCCATTTAGCACTTTTCCTAACATTTCATACAAACATATATACAGTTTATGCTTCCTCCAAGTTCTATTACTTTTTTTATTGTTTACTTTATTGGTTAAAAAAAAATTCTAAATTTAATCTGATGCTTGGGACTTAATCTGAACGGGACTCACGAGTCCAGGTCAGTTGTGTTTACACATTCACATACACATATATATATAATTTTGGTATGTGCCACCTTTGTTTTGTATCGACTAGAAAAAAATCAATAGCAGGCACCTGGACTAGAATACACAATTTCAGCTGTTCATTGCCTCATCATTGAATAAAAATCCCTGTGATACATGGGTTGGAGTTGTTCTAAAATTTATAAGGACCAGTGCATCATATTTCAGGACCTGTAACACAATGTGCTGACAAGCTAGAGTTTAAATCTCTATTGTTTCTGTACATACCAATAAATTATTGATGTGTATCTATGTTAATATTATTAAATGCAATTAGTAATTATAATTTAAGCTAGAATGGCTTTCTTTTCTTTGGATACATAATAATACATGATAATTAAAAGTAATTTGATTATTCAGATTTCTGAAATTTCTTCCTATCCAGTAATCCTACTTGGTAAGTCATTTGTGGGTAAGATTTATTAGTTGGACATCTGAAAGATGTTTCTCCAGGTGGCACTTTGCGAAATAATTATCGCCTCCACTATACTAATTGCTGTTGTAACCTTTTTGTAGCAGCATAGAAAATCATTACGCAACTGTCAGCCAGAAAAAAGATCCATCTAAGACCTCACAATAAACCCTAATGCACCGTGGCACTATTTTCAGATGAAATTACTATAGCATCCCTCAGTGATAAACAAAAAGTCTCTGAGAAATCTTTCTTAAAATTCTAAGCAATGAAATGATTTCTTTTTGCAAGACACTCGTTCATGTATGCAAAGGCCATGTCGGACTACTTCTCATGATTTCAAATACCTCTTTAGTAATCTCCATTTAGGAAATTGCTGTGAGGAGTCATTAAAGAAAAGAGGGAATCGATATGCCTTTCAGTCCATCTTGCAGACAGGTTCTGAAGTGCAGCTTTAAGGATTAGGCGTGGATGTATAGAGCTTCAGAGAGAGATTTGAAAGGGAGCATTTGATCTTACACAAAAAAGGTTTTAACACTGCTGAAGTATGACTAATATGCAAAGATTAATATAGGGGAAAAAACATTTAAGCTCTTTAATGATAATTCATAGACGAAAAATTGAAGATATTACCGGTGCTTTCATTACAGCATCGGAAACGTATAGAAAAGCTTTATTTTAATTCGGATTTAATCTTCCCTGACCTTGATGTCAGTTCCAGAGAATTGCTTTATGTTGTCTATGATGCGGTAATGAAACTATAAATTTGTGGCAATGAGAGCTTTACAGCCCAGCTGTAGAACCAAAACCACAATATATCAGTTCATTTTCACCTGAGCTATACATTTATGGCCCTGGGGTAGCAGAGCTGTCAAGTGGATTGTTATTCTCGTCTCTCTCTCTCTCTCTCTCTCTCTCTCTCTCTCTCTCTCTCTTCTCTCACTCTGTCTATTGGTTAAGCTAAATCTCACACTGTGTGCGAGCATGTGTGTGTGTATCAGCCAGTAGTGCCAGGGTCATCTTGTTTGTACTCGCCGAGATCTTTCCGCTTCAAATATCATTCATTATGCATGCTCAGACAACAACAGCTATTGCCATATAGCATTTGCAAATGCTAATTGTCACTGAATGTCAGTATGCGCCAATCTCCTGCTGCACAAAAGCAGAATGAGGAAGATTTGAATCCTTCACTTGATTTGTAATGATTTGCCCAGGTTTGGACTTTAATGAAAATGTTATGTCACTGTCTAATGTGCAGGTAAACTGTTTTCGAAACTGTTATTGGCACTTGCAAAATATGCAAATCGGAATATCAAATTATGACATTTCTGCTTGGTTTGCAAAATGCAAAAAGCATCCTCATGAGATAGAAAAAACATAGAAGACGGAATAAAGCTGGCTTTTTAAAATATAAGATGGTTGTTTTTTTAATCATACCTGATAAATACAAATATGCATAAATACTTTTAAACTGTATTTATAAAACAGACAATACAAAGAAATGAGACACAGTAAACACCTAATAGTAATTAAGAAAACGTATTATACTTTATTATAACCATAAAATACTGGAAATTCAAAATCCCTTCCTTTTTTTAAGAGCAATTAAAATGCACTTAAGTGCACAAAGGAAATTATTCAAACCACCTTGTTTGTGAAAGGGGGGGAAAGCTATTTTTCACATGCCAATTGTTGTACTTATCTTATTTTAACTTAGGAATACAAGACCATTGCTCAAGAGGATGCCAAAAGATCTCTTGGATCATGTTGCCATGACAACAAGGGAGACAGTAGGGTGTGAAAGTGATTCCAGCAACGTGTAGGACCACATTTAGAGCTAGTGAATATACATGGTGAGAGAAAAGAGGAAAAAGAATGAACCAGTGATTTAGTTATTCGACAGCCAACTGGGCCTGGCTGGTCTATAAATGGGCCCATATGCAGCTACTGGTTCCTAATATTTGTACTGTGTTGTTTAATAAGAATAGCATGTAAATCTTTTTCAATTAATCTTTGCAATACATAAATACATTTTATAACTAGTGTAAAGAAAAAACAGGAAAAAAAAACTTAGTAGAGTTTTATAAATCACAGCTCAGTGTATAGGTGGTAAAGTGTAAATACACTCATCACTGACTAAAGAAAATCAGCATATTGGTTCACAATGGATTTACTAATTCCCTGGGACCTAAGAGCTGTAAAGCCTACCATAACACACCCACACTATAGACTCCCAGACTGAAACCATCTGTTAACATGGACAGGGTTTGAGACAGAGGAGAGAATACCACCCTAACACATTGTGAAAAACATTCATATTGGTCAGGGATTTGTGTCCCTAGAGCAACTCTAAATGTTATATATTCTAAGAGACACTGAAAAACTGTCTTCAGATGATGACTGAATGGCAAATTTTATACTCATGGGAATGTTCTGATCTTTGGTAAAAGCCCAATTTTCCTTATAAGCTGTGGTAGACTTGCAAGACTTCTGAACTTTGATGGTATTCATATTTTATTCAGCTCTGGAGCCAAGACTCAGCAGTGCTGCAGCATGAAATAAAATATAGAGGAAAGAAGCAATTATGGCCCTTTGAAATATCACACGTGTGTCACGGCTTTCTTTACTGGGGTTCTATTGATGGGCTTCTTTGGTAGTGTAAACTCTATCCAGTCTTTTACATTTTCTTTCACCACAATGGTTGTCGATGAAATTGATATCTTAAGCCACAAGACTGTGAGAAATACAGATGTATTCAGAGAAGACTATGTAAAAACAGAAAAGGTTTATCAAAGAAATCTTCCAAGAAAAAACAAGTAGTAACAAAAATATTTTGAATATGCAAAATATGTATATTCTTAGAAGTACAAAATGAGGGGATTGTTGGATTTAAGTTGCACTTGCATGCGACTGCTGACTTGTGCCATTGCGGTTTGGGAAGTGCCTCTTAGAGAGCTGTTGGTGATTTGCTGATTGCAATAAAGCTTTTTGCTCCTCCTCATCCACGACTGGAAAATTGCTGAATTGTTTATTATTTTGCTATGTGAAGATTACATTTTATCAGTATTAAGTTGGTGTATAATTAAAAGAAGGTGAATCCTGAGCCACCCGGCAAATGTGTCCCCTCTGAGTTTCGACAAAAGCTAAGACTCAGCAGTGCTGCAGCATGAAATAAAAAATAGAGGAAAGAGGCGATTATGGTCCAGGGAAAATCACACATGTGTCACGGCTTTCTTTACCTGGGCTCTATTGATGGCCTTCTTTGGTACTCTAAACAGTTTCCATTCTTTTATATTTCCTTCCACCAATGGTTGTCAATGACATTGATATCTTAAGCAATTTTTCCAGGGGGAAAAAAGATGGCGAAATTTTCCAAACACATTTGCATTGATTTTGATATTTCCAGCTATGGCTGTGCACTTATTTTAGGTGCTTAAGACTCACTATTTACCCTGAAAATCCTGAGAGAAATAGTGGCACAGTGTTTAAGATGGTGGATTACTGATCAGAGGGTCATGAGTTTAAATTCCAGCATGGCCAACCTGCCACTGTTGGGCTTTGAGCATGGCCCCTAATCCTTAGTTGTGTCAATCTTTTATATGTAATTGTAAGTCGCTGTGGATAAAGGCACCTGCCAAATACATACACAGGTTGTACCCATGCAAAATTTGGAATACCCCAATAGGGGTTGTGTTGAATACTATCCTCGGAAGAGAAAATTGAAAAAAGGCAGTGAAGCTCACTCGATAATGTTATATTTAAGGTAGTGAGAGAGCTAGTTAAATATTACTAATGAACTATGACTTCAGTAAGGAAGTAAATTTTTACAGGAGAGCAATTGGTTAATCAACAAAAATGATATATGGTAAAAATTTGTTTTAAAGATTTTTCTTTTTTTGCACAGAGAAATACAGGTTTGAGACAGAATATACAGAAGAACAGTGAGAAGTGCAACAGGAGACATGCAGAGAGAAACTGTAGAAGTTTTTAAATGACACTGCTCCAAATAACAGGAATTAGCAACACAAGTAATTACCATCATTTCACCTAGCAATGCTTCATGATCATTTGTATTTGTAGTCTTGCTAGCAATCTTGTACAGAGAACACTAGCACTTGCTGACTGACATTAGCCTGTTTTCCTAGTCTTCTTTTGTTCAGGACATGGAGCTTATCATGTCTTGTGCTGATTTGTATTAAATACAGATAGAATTGTCGTTTTCTTTAACATTATATTTAGCAGTAGGCCAAGGAACTTTAGTGCACTCTGTTTTTTCCTTCAAGAAAAAAAAAGTAAGGCCTTCAGTTTTGAAGTGCCGGCTACATGCATGTAAATATCAATCACGCCTACATTTCCGTGGAAAACCAGAAGGTTTTTCTGGTTTCAGGGCACTAGGCCAAGCCTTTGAGGAAAATAATACAACACTTTTTTCAGCACATATTCATATTGTAGTTTTCACTTGAGAAAGTAAATTGCAGTTGAACTGACTTATAGTGGAACTACTAATAGAGGCTAAAGGGGAATAAATGTTATTATGATGTAAAAATACAAAACAAAAAAACAAGGGAAAGGAAACATAGCTAAATAAAACTGAACATAATTAAGATCATTATATCGTAACCAGCAAGCAAAAAACATGGACCAACAAAACACATGGAAGAACAATCAAAAGAAAACAAAACAGAATAAAAGCAGTGAAAGGTGAGGTGTATATACACAGGTCCTAATGATTGTGAATGTGAAGCAGGTGTGAAAATTCATGTGACATGACAGGTGATGGTGCAGTGGCTTGTGGGAAACGTAGTCCCTAATCCTGACAGTTCTTTACTCAAGTTACAATATGTTTCTTTTTGAAATTCATTTAAGGCATTGAAGATTTTTTTTTTACAATAATCTGATGATTAATGATGGATTTATTTCATCCTTCATCCTTCAAATTTACATATACCACACTGACTCTTTGTCTTTGTCTCTTTAAACCGTCTGGAACATTTCAGAAATCGATGGACTGACTTTTAGAAACGCTTGCTCGCCCAGCTATCATAATTTGAAGTTAATTGGAAGGACACCTGTGGCTGTATGTAAGGGTTGACCTTTCGCGCCAGTGCTTTTTAGCCCATGATATTGGGAATTCAAGATGGCATTATGAGAAAGAAGGATTATCTAGAAATACTGCAGTAACGCGTTTACACTTGCCACATTCGGAAGATGCTCTTATCCAAAGTGATTTACAAATATTATATATTTATACACAACTGATCTGTGAAAAGCCCTTGCTCATGAGTCAGGCTTAAGGTCTGAAGCAACTGGGATTTGAACTCAAGACCTTCTAATCAAAAGTCCAAAGGCTTAACCACTGAGCTACCACTTCAACACATCGGACAGAATGTTAGTTGTAATAAATGTTTTTTTAAGCAGGACAATTGCCCATAATATGCAGTCAGGTTTTTTTTTTTTTAATAAAAATCACTTAAAGGGGATAAAGCAAGTATAGTAAAAAACTTTAGTTATAGAAATAAATTAATCTGTAAAAGAAATATATCTGTCTTAGCAATTATTTCTACATTTCCTTTTATGTAATTAAAAGGGATTTTTAAATCATAATTAATTGACTTTACACAGGAAAAATCAGATGTGTGTAAAAAAATAGGTTTGCTTGTCTTTAGGTGTTTTAATTTTAATCCTGCTTAGTGTACAGAAAAACACTGTGGGAATGTGAGTAATTATTTGTTCTGCGTTATTTTTTTTATAGGTTATGTTGTCCTTAAAAAATGTGCTTTGTTCCTAATTGAATGTTAGATTATTTTTCAAACGCAGTAAAACAAGACGATCCTCAGGAACTCATTCGTTTTTCAATTCAAAACTGATTTGTATAAATATGTAGAGTATAGAGCAGTTCCATATATTCAGTTCTTCAGACAAATACCAACCAGTAAAGCAGAATACCTCAGAAAAAGGATGAATGCGTTTTCTTGACAGGAAGAGTACCACGAATGTTTCTCCAATTATCTCTAAAGCTTTAACTATCTGATGCCGTGTACTCAGACCTTCAAAGAGAAATTCTTTTTTCTAGTAACATAAATCCTTCCCTGAGACATAACAAGTAGAAAATTGAATAAAAAGCTCAAGGTTCATATTTATGAGCATTTTAAGGTGCAGATTTGTTCTGTTCGTCCTGTTCCTTAATCCTTTATGAGCTTGCTGAACAGTTCCTGTACAATCAAATGTAACCTTGCTATTTTTATTTCTGCAATTGCAGAGGCTATTCTCCAACGTTCTTCTCTGCAATATTAGCTCTCTGCAGACTGAAGTGCAGTTGTGAAATGTGGTTATAGGGTTTGTTAGCATCATAAAAATAACTTGGCACCCATCTTCATTTTTGCAAGGTTAGTTTGCTTTGTGTAGGTGTGGTGTCATAAATATTTTAAGCACTCGTTTGTTTGTTTTACAGTTTTATATGGTGCTTGTTTTCAATCTTCTGCTTTCACTATCCAATGCTAAACTGTAATGGTGAAAAAGTAAATGTCAGTTGTTAATAACATGGTTAAGATGTTCTGTTTTGACTTATCATCAAACTGATACTGCACTTGTGTCTTAAGGTAATTTTTTTCTGACATTACCATCGCTTTCTTTTCTTCAGCTGTTTCGTATATTATTATTATTCGTATATTTGATCTTGCGATCTAATGGGTTTGGTATTCCTGGCTGCTGAGTTGAGCTTGTGTAACAGCTTCAGTGCTTACTGCATTCACTTGGCTGTCACAAGGATGACAGATGGAGAGGCTTGCTCATACCATCCATTATTATCAGCTCAGGAAAGAGAGGAGTGAAAGCGCTAGCTCAAACACTACCTGTGACTATCTGATCTACTCACCTTTCACATCCGATCTAAAGCAGTTACACAGAAGTACATGAAACCTGTAACTGTTTTGGTGTAGCTCCTTTTACTGAACTGATTAGTCTGTAAGTAATTAAAAGTACGCCACGAGAGTTAGTGGAAGACGTTGCTATCATGCATTTTTGTGTTTTTAGTCAAAAAAAGTGTTAGTAGTAGCATAGAAAGTAAAGCCAAATCTTGGCTGGTGGGATAGAAGTTCTGTGTCCGGTCCAGTAAATGATGAAAGTGAGGGCAATAAATGGTTAACAGCCTAAAGACTATTCTTAGCATAGCTCTCAAAAACATAACTGACCAGATGGGTAAATTAATCAAACTTTGTTTACAATCTTTTGTCAAACAACAGATTCGGCAAAGGTTTACAGCAGCTTGCATTGTTTGAGGATGCTGCTTACAATGTTGATCCCTGAGAATTAAGCATGTGACCTTGGATTTCATTCTGCATTCATTAGCCTGCATTTCCGATTGCCTATTGCTAATGAATATGCTCTCTGAAGGCATAACCAAAGCATTATTTTTCCTTCTATAATCAACACAAATAATACTTCATCCATTGGGAAAGTTTTCAATAAGCTGCTCTTTTGATTGGTGCCAGCATCACCTTCTCCTCCTCAGCAGTGCACTGTGGGTACAGAGAGACACAAGGGAGAGGAGCTTGTTTCATCCATGGACCGAAGAGGGAGACAGATGGTCTCCCAGCCAGAGCTGCATCTCCATTCTCTTCATCTTGGCAGCTAGACATGATAGTCTATGACTCAAGTCACAGCGTTTCCTGGAACCACATATATGCTCTCCACACATTTTGTTATGGAAGTATGACTAATACAGATTGGAATCTAAAATCTGATGGACTGGAGATGAGAAGTATTCAAGACATAAGCACTAATCACTTGAGTTTACGAAGAACGTGAAGGACTACTTTAACAGCGTGAAATCAAGTGCATATTACTTTTCTTGTACTTCCCTTGCACATCTTTCAGCTGAAAAATAACAGCTGCCTTAGGTCTAACAGCTTTCTAAATCTTCTTATGTAACCTTTTTTCTGCAGAAGGGAAAATGTGATGAGAGGCAATGTCTGTCTTTGATCTCAGGCAGATTTTACACAATAAAATTGTGTAAAATCTAAAAATTGTGTAAAATAATAAATTGTATACAGTTATACTTAGCAGTTGTCAAAAATATACACCTTATTTTGCCTAATAATTATAGTAAATATAGCAACACTGCTGTATGTTAAATGTATGCCGTGTCTCTGTGGCAAATCTGCACAGTTTCATGCAGAATTTCATGACTGCTCTTTGTTCTAGCTTGCTGCCCATGAGGAAATTGCAAACATGGTAATGCATGTGGTCAGAATATGGTGAATATGTGTGTGTGTAATGGTATATAAATAAATAAATAGATAGATAGATAGATAGATAGATAGATAGATAGATAGATAGATAGATAGATAGATAGATAGATAGATAGATAGATAGATAGATAGATAGATAGATAGATAGATAGATAGATAGATAGATAGATAGATAGATACTACTGTATAGCACAGGAGGTGTGATATTGTTCCAATCCCATTCTCTCTGTCGCCATTCCAGTGCAGCAGAAATGGCTCAGAGCAAACCACCACTCATTATACTGTGCTATTGCTGGCTCCATGATTAATGTGCAGTCTCTCATAGCCCATGGCATATTAACTGAGAGAACATATAATGTCTTTTGGGGTTTGTAAAAGCATTATTATGATCAATCAATGGCGCTGAAACTGCCTCTCTTATTACTAATGCTCAGAGAATGCCTTTGTTGTGGCTTATTTCCACTGGTGAAATAGTAGTAGGTGCTGGGTGGGGTGAAAAGCTGTGATCATTCATACAAGAATTTTCACTGAGTCCTGAGTGATGTGACTCGAAGAATACTTAAGTCAGCAAAGCTCTGATCAGTGATCTGTGCAGTTCTGTGACATATTTAACCTGACAATCAAAATCGTGTCAGACAGTAAAGCTGCAAAAGACAACATGGCTAAATTGCACTATGAGCCAAGTATTCTAGTCCATTCTGAGTTCCCATTAATGCACTGTAAAAAGAAGAGAAAGGTGTATCATAGTGGAAATCCATTATGGCTCATTAACTTTATGACTTAATACAATTTCTGCTAGGAAGATAAACATCTATAAAGGGTTATGGTTTTATGAAAGCATGGGAAATCTTCAGCAGTTATGTCTCTATGCTTAAAAAATGATGCAATCTTAGTTTAGTAAATAATATGGAAACTTGTATTAAATTGTTATCCACATTATTGCAAAATCAAAAACTTTTTGTGTTGTGAAATAAGAATAAAAACCTGAATACTGCAGGTACTAGTTTTCATGCTATTTACAGAAACTCTGTTATTGACGTCTCTCGTCTTATCGATTAGGTACCGCTTGTCAAATTGTGATATTGGAAAAGTGTCAAGGATTTTGTTAATTCTTCAGGAACAGGTGTAATCTTTTTTTAATGGTGCTCTACAGAATCTCAGTCAAAAGGTTCCTTTTGACAGGAAGACTTTGTATACTGAAGTGAGTCCTGCTTAATTTTTAAGGGTAAGCTAGCGAATGATAGTTATGAAAATATTTGTTACTGGGAAATTTTTTTTAAACATTTTATGTTCCAGCTTTATGTTAAAATGCTGCTTTTTTTTAATAATATTATATACTTATATACTTCATAACATCAGTGTAATGACAAAGCAAACTGGTTGGGATTAGGTTTAGGGTTAGGTTTAGGATTAGGTTTGGATTAGATTGGATTCAACTTTACAAGTCACGGTTCAAGGCAATGAAATGTAAAATATTTAGATACGCACAGGTTAGTCAGGCTTATATATATATGAAATATAAATAATGACAGATCAATGAACAATATGAAATGAACAAGATAAAGATAAACAAACAGTACACAGAAAGGCGATGTTGTACAATGAGTACAATGAAGGTTTGGGGTTAGGTTTCAAGTCAATTCAAGAAGCTTTTATTGTCATTCCAACCATATAAAGGCTAATGCTATACAAAGTAAAATTAGATGTTTCTCCAGGACCCTGGTGCTTAATAAAACAACAAAGAGCTACATCACACAACACCCAACACTAAGGACTAAAGTAAGTTGTCCAAGTGTATTTTGTGCAACTCCGTGCAAACAGTGCAAGACAAAAGACAGTGCAAACAGACAGTACAAGACAGTGCAGGACAGATACACAAAATACACAAAATTGCGCCAACCAGTATACCTACTGTAAAATATGTTATACAGTGCAATGTGCAAAAAAGCAGAACGGTGAACAAAAGTGTACTAGTAATCATATACACAAATGGTTTAAGGAATGTGGTTGGGGTTTAGGTTTAGGTTTAGGGTTAGGGTTAGCATCAGAGTGGGTTTTAGACTTGAGGTTAGGGTTGGGATTTGTAACTTCATTAAAAAGAATACAAAAAATACATTAATGCAAGTTTGCTTTGCTATGGCAGACATGTGCATCTCATTTCTTTCGATCATCTTTGTATGTTCCTAAACTATAAATAGCCCTTATGTTCTGTTTGATTTGCTTTACATTGTCATGTCATAGCAGACACGAGAAACATCATCATCATCAAGTTAAAAACATTTCTGGATGTGAAAAAAACAACAACATATAATTCGAAAAGGTTCTTGGTTCATATAGACCCCAAACAGAACATAATGTTTAAGCCTACTGGTAGTTCATTCATTTATTTGGCAATATTTTGAAAAGACACACAGGAGTCTATGTTAAGGCTGAAAATGCATTTTAGAGCAAAACGAAGCAAGGTTGGAGAAATTGTGGGTAGAGCTGAAAGACAGGACTGGGTTGAGACCCAGATATGGAGAGAGCTCCAAAAAAAAATGTATGTTGTATTTAAGGTTCTCAAGAGCACAGTGGCCTCTATAGTTGTTAAATGGCAGCGGTTTGGAACAAATGAAATTGTTCTAAGAGCTTGTCAGACATAATCTTCTCCTTAGTGCAAGAGATATACAAAAAATTGTGCTTACATAAGGCATAAACCTTGTATAGAGAGGTGTGTCACTTTCCAAATCATGTCATAACATCTCAAAGATGATATTTTGAAATAGGACTCTCCTGAGCTAATTTTAAAGCTAACAGTATAATAGCAGGGTCTGAATATTTATGTCAATTTGTGTCAATGTCAATTTTATCACAAATTACAAAGCTATTACACATTTTTGTTTTAACATTAAGGTATTGAACATGGTTCAATGTGGAAAGTGAAAGCATTTTAGCATAAGGCTTCAACATCAAAAAGTAAAAAACGAATGGGGTATGCACAGCGTTATAGCTTTTGAAATGTTAATTATTCATAGCTTTGTCTTTTCATATTGGAATGGTATGTGTCTGATATGCTTGCAAAAAGCTGCCATGTCTAGCCTAAAAACAGCGTGTGAGGGCGAGATAAACCTATCTGTTAACAAGCGTTAGTGTTGTATTTGGGAATGTGTTGAAAAATTGAAGGTGGAGATGGTATTTACCTGTTATTTAGATTTCACAACTTCATAGCGCAAGAGAATCTAATTATTTGTTGCTTTTTCCGACTGCGTGCGGACTGACGTCATTACATCGACATGTTTCTCCAACTCAACCTACATTCTATTTCTAGATATTTCACATTTCGAGTTGCAACACTTACAGACATCGGTGTCATAAATCATAGCTGAAGGTCTGAAGGTTGACTGCACAGTATACTGACAATTAAGTACAGTAGAAAAAAAAGCCTTATGCTTTGCTACAAACATGCCTTCAAAAACAAAAAACTGAACATTTCTAAATAAAAACCTATTATAAAGAGCAGTTAATAAAGAGAAACAGTTTGTCTGTATTTGGTGTGATTACACTTTGCATTTAAAAAAGATCAATAGACTCAGGAAATTTGTGCAGTATTATAGGGAAATAGGTTGCTACGATTTACTGAGTATTCTGGAGAATCTTCCACAGCTCTTTTTGTGACTTTGTGACAATTGGTTTGCTCGCTAAACTCAACAGCCTTCAATAGGTTTTAGTCTAAAAAGTAGTGCATCATGTACTATATTGATTTCTTTACTGACATACAAACTTTTCTAATATATGTTTTTGAAAATATATATATTTTTTCTTTTGTACAAAAACCTAGGGATTTTAATAAACATCAATCATCCATAAATAGCAATACATTTTTTTTAGGGTGCCTAAGATACTGCACATCCTCTACCTGAGATGTGAATTACAAGTGAAGTAATATATAAGCTAATACATAGTGATGATCAGATATGAATATTCGAAATATTTGCCAGAATATAGCTGATTCAATGAACTAATTAAACTAAAACAAGCTTTAACTAAGTGTCAGTGCTGTACACGTTATTAATGAAAAATTGACCATGGATTTGTATTGGCAGTGTTCTGCAGCGTTGTTTTAATCTAATGAAGCTATAAAACTGTGCTACTGCTGCTGGTGCTGCTCACTGCTTAATGTTGTTGCTTAGTATAATTGAGATAATATTCTGGGTGTTTCATTCATATCGCAGCATGCTCCAACCTTGCTTCAATTTGTAGTAATCCCTTGGGGCTATCAAGTGGCTATTGTCACTGTGTCACTGCCGAATTAGTTCTTATTCTTCTGTGCTCATTTCATTTCATTTCAGTAATATCACCTCATGCGTTCAGTCATAAAATATTAATAAAAACGGGGAAGAATCTAATCTTGGCACATGGACTCTCTGACATGCACATATATATTTTTTTCTGCAGTACATGAAGCAAGGAAGTAGATGTACATATATCTTGACTTCCCCTTAAAAATGCTGCTTATTTTATTGAATGATGCTGCTACAAACAGATGTATCTTTAACCCATATATAAAATACTGTAATTTTTGATTATTGATTTCCTGTATGTAACAACAATAATGGGAAATAATCATAAAAAATCCATAATAAATGATAGATCAGAGAATATCTTGGTTTCGGAAATGGTTAAACAGTGTACAGACCAACATTGTTTTCTTCCACTGATCTCCAGATCAAAAAGCAGGCGAGAGGATGGAAGAGAAAGTGGGGCATGCTTGTATTTCTCAAGGGCTTCTTTCTGGTACTGCTTATGTATTCATTAGAAAGCCATAAAAAATATGCAGTTTCTCTGTTCTGGTGTAACTGTTTTACTTGCTCCCAAAAATAGCTAGATCAAACACTAGTTGATGCAATATTGTAGACTAGAAAATCTTCAGAGTGACACCATGATGTGTGGTTTAGTATCTAAAACCTGTGCACATTTCTTGTAAAGAAATTATTATTTGAATATTTGATGTTTGCAGCTTTCTGAAAAAGTTGCACGAAAATCATTTTGAAATGTAATTTTAATCATTTTTGATTGTGTAAAACATGTAAGAATACATACAAGTTCATGAACCCAAGTGGAGGTGTATGTTCCCCCCATTAGTTTCCAACTACATTCTACAGGTCAGTGTAGTCAATTAACTTTGTATTTTATAAAATGTCATGCAGAGCCACTAATGGTAACTGCTAATGGCTGCATTTCAAAATATAAATGCTATTTGTGCTTTGATGTGTTCAAATAGATGGGAAAAAAAAGATTAATTTGACCTTTAAGGCTATGGTGTGGCACTATGAGCAGGAGTTGGCACATTATTTCTATAACATGACTTTGCTCTGTCTAAAGCTACCATGGTGATGGCATTTAGTGGCCTAATAGAACAGCAAGTTACTGTTAGTGTCTTGTAAGCTCTAATGATGGACTGAGGGATCTTCTTGATAAAAAGTTAATCTAAACAGATCTTCTCTATTATTGCTTGGGCTAATGTGTTTACATATTGTATATGATTAGACACAAACATCGCCGGCTCCATTTACTAACAACATCCCCCTCCATACAGCACTCTCCAGTGTTGTATTTAGATTTTATATTTACTTCAGAATTGTTCATACGCCGACTTTGGGTGAACTCTCAATATTGCCTTCCAGCAAGTCCAACCATGTTACAAACAGTATCCATTTCTAGGGCTCTCACTCTTTTTCCAAACTATTTAATTCAATTCTATTTAATGTATATATTCTATTTAATTTAATAATTAAAACCCTATTTAATTATAAATAGACCTCATTATAGAAAACAACTTGTATAATCATGAGAATAGGAAGCATCTCAGTAGCAAGGATGCAGTCGTCATAGCAACTTGGTTCATCGAAACACGTTTCCACCATCACCACTCAACTAAGGTCGGCGTGGCCATGATTCTACACACTTATTAGCCTAGATCGGAGACATACCAACTCTATATGTCCGTCAGAAAAAAGAAGGCACTCCACCTTAGGCCGTACTGCATCGTGTTTGGTGGGTTAGTATGCGGTTTGGACGAAGCCCCGTGCGCCCCGCCGCTCTTAACTCTCCCACGCCTTCTCGTGTCACTTCCGGTTCAGCACCACGGCTAGCTCCTCGCGTCTCAAATTCGCCTCCCACACCTGCCCTTCTCGCATTAGGAAGCCAACTTTTGCTAGCGATGAAGTAAATATATATTTATATAAATATATTTTTTTTTATCGCCTCCTTTTTTTGCGCTTTTTCTTTTTTTCCCTTTTTTTTTCGTCGTCTCCAGAAACAGCCGAGAGACCAGGTCGAGGACGCGTCGGCAGACCGAGACGCGATAAATATGCTAAACGACAGCTCCGTTACCCTGATTTCATCCCTTTCCTTATTTTGACATCGAATCCTTCAAGAAATTATTGAAGACGGGTGTCTTAAAAAAAATACAAGAACTGGACGATTGTATTCAAACAGATCTGCATGCAATAGCTTTGGATCAGGTGCCACCGGAGACGAGAAGATGCAGCCTTCAAGCAAGCTCCTGAGTCTCACCCTACTCGTCCTGATGGGAACAGAACTCACTCAAGTAGGTTTATAAACGCCATTTTCTTCCTCCAACTATCACGTGCTTAATTGTCCTGACATTAATTAATCCACATCTGCCTTTTCAAATCTCACATCATGGCTGAGTAAATTATGCAGTAATCTCGGTTGTAAGCATATTTCAAAACAGGAACATCTCCGCCTGTCACACATGCATCGTCTTTACACTAATAAACATTAGCACATTTTCTGCCATAACTCTCAAATTCACAATGAACACTAATGATCGTATAATAAATTCCTGGCGACTCTAATTCTGCTGTTAAAGCACATACAGGACACTGAACATTGTGTATGTGTGTGAGTGTGTGTGTGGTTATGCTAGCATCATGGCGATTTTTGCAGATAGATTTCCACTCTCTTCCAAGTGAAAAGACAATGCATGTTGATAGAATAGTGATGCATGTTGCAATAGTTTCTACTCACTTAATATTGAACAATTTACCCCCTTTCTTACATAAAGCAATACATCGTCTTTGCCATACCTGGTCTCAGTGGGTCTGCGCTTCCATCTATTCTGAAGACTGAATTTATGTCCTAGTTGGGATTTTTTCTTTCTTTTTTAACAGAAACACCACTACATCTTGGTTTCTCAGCCCAAAGCTGGTAAATCCATAACTAGTTAGTTAACAGGTCACATTTTTGAGATAAGCTCTACAAATGGGTACATAAAAATATTGTAAATCATTATGTAACAGTCTTGTCAATTTTGGTTTGTTAGAAGTTTGTGATGTGTTACAAGTTCCTTGGTACTACACTCAAAAATATATTTTGTATGAAATGTATGCAGAGCCTGGTTTTGTGTGATCCTATAACACATATTTTGTGAATTAATGCTATGAATAATGATGCCACAGGGGGAAGAAAAATACATATTTAGAATTGGGCTTAGACTCAATCTTTTCGCATATGAATAATATGTCTGATTGTAATGCAGGCAGCAAAATAAATTCAAGCATGCATATGTTTTATTGATTGATTTAATGTCAATAGTAAATTAGTGGGACATTGTAGAACATGGTTAGCGGGGAAATACTCTCAAGAAGACATTTTTTTTGTGAAACATTAATTGTACTTTGGGGATGGAGATATTGTGGGGACATCTCCTCAGAGACCCTACGAAAGCAATGCTACCAATTTTAACTAAAAACTATTGAATGTCAGAATATCACTTAGAGTTTATTACACGGTTATGTCCTTTGGTCCATTTGATGCTTTATTTTATTTGATTTTATTTGATTTAATTTAATCGAGAGGATTGATTACCTGACGTAAACTTGGTTATATCTGTTCCAAAATTTATCATCTACTGAGAAAAAAAAAGGAAAGTAGGCTGACCAATATGACCATGTAATAATCAAATACACTTACATCCCTGGTGTTGTATGTGCAAATGATGCTGAAACACCAATCAGCAGAGGTCACTAGTTTAAAAGGATAAACGCACACTGCCCCCTATTGGCTAATTTCTGTCTTGATTTGTAACTCTGGAGAATTATCAGCTGAAAAATTAATGTTCACCAGTGTTTAGAGACAGAATATAGAAAAATAAATGCAATCAATGCAACGCAAACTAATATTCTTACAGTTTTATTGCTGTTTAATCTCCCAGTATTTTTGTAAAATCATGAATCTGATGCAGGATCCATTACATGAGAATGCAGAATAAAACAGATCTGCATAGAAATAAAAAAATAATAATTTCCGAATACTAAATACAGTTGACTAAATGAATTAATATTCATTCATTCATTATCATTTGATCAAAACCAAGGATCTGCGTTCAAAGAAATCGGAATTGGATATTGGATGTTAAAACTATGTACAACGCATGGAAAAATACATGTATAGTACATAAGGAGAGGCTCATGAATATTTAATAAGCTGCGCGGTGGGCGTGGTCAGCGCACCAATGAGAAGCTCCGCTGAGTCTCCGCAGTTCTGGTTATTCGCACAGAGAAAGCGAGCCGAGAGGACGAGCATCAGCATCAGCAAAGCCGAGCATCGAGCATCGAGCGTCAGCACAACACCACAGCTTTTAGTGGGAACAACAAGGGAGAGAGAAAAGAAAAGAGAAATGTCCGAAGTGGTTCTGTCCCCAGGCGGGGCTCAAATGCACTACCAAAGTTTGATGGGCAACCCCGGGTTGCAGATTTGTGCCGCGCCGGAGTGCGTAGAATGAAGGATTGGAGGGAGAAAGAAGGCGCGCAAAGATGTCGTTGCCCTTGTTGAAGATCGGCGTTGTGCTCAGCACCATGGCCATGATCACCAACTGGATGTCGCAGACTCTGCCCTCGCTCGTGGGCCTGAACTCCACCAGGCTGATGGCGGCTCCGCCTGCGGGAGCGGACCGTAGCATGGCTGTGAGTTACCGAGCTTTGCATCACATCTGAGCGCTTTACTCTAATGAGTAAATGTGCAGAAGGTAGAAGTAATTGCACATATTCCCTGGCCGGGGTGTATTCCTGCATGGATGAAATCTGTCATTTTATTTCTGTAATAGAATGATTTTTTTGGAATGGATCAGACTTTTCAAGTTTTAACTAAAAAGTTTTTTTAAATCTGAAGAACAATTACTTAATTTATCACTTGGAGTAAATGTCACCATTAAAAAATATATAATAAGACATGTCACACCAATGAACCATTTAGAGATTTTTTAGTATCCCTTGCTATTGGATTTGCATATTATGCAAATGCAAAAATGAAATTAAAATCCTAACTGTGTGTTTTAAGCATGTAAGTGCACCTATAAGGAATTAAATAATCAAGAACAGACATGTTCAACATGTGAACTGTTATGAATACGATCTTATAATGCAATCCTGCCTTAAAAATATATAATTGGGTTTCTTAAAAAATAAGAAGAAAGAATAAATAATAAAGAAGCAATAAAAAAAAAACATATATACGTATATAGTGACAAAACGTATCACTAATTACATTGCGATCATAATTGCTTTTTTTTCTTATGTCAGTAAGTGACAGATTGAAGGGCGGAGAACGACTTAAAGGTGTCTGTCTACTGCATTATTCTACTGAAAGACAGAATGAATATGCTTTTTAAAAGAATATATATATATATATCATTAAGTAAACCAGTATTAATTGAAATTTTTTAAATCTGCTTTCTATTTTTCTATTGTCATTTCTATTGTCTTTTTCTAATTATGGATGTAGAGGACATTTCCAAAATATACAGGTTTCGCATGAAGACAAAGCGATTTTTTTTTAGATAATGAAAATCTTTTGGAAGAAAAAGTGATTGTGAATTAACAGACCATATGTGAAAACCCTTGAACCCGGGAGCTGTGAGCTGTATGTGTGTAAGAGCCGTTCATTTGAACATGGAGCTCTCTAGGGGGTAAAAGTGTTCAGCTTGTGTGAATGAATCATCAGTTGCACATGGCACAAGACCAGCGTGATGACATAAGTGAAACGTCTTGCTGTTTTCCAAGCAGGAGCACAGATTAATGCGGAAACAAAGAAAAACGTGCATATAGTTAGGATTCGTGGTGAACCAGCTATACATGGAGAATGCCCAGTTCCTGTGTCCTCTTCTTAAAAAAAGTAAAATTAGGCTCAGATCCTGTGGTTTGACTCTGGAGTATTTCTCACTGACCTCGTTTGTCTGTGTGTGTCTCTTTGTTGTCTGCTATGGCCAGGTGCTGCCTGCGAACCCGGAGGAGTCGTGGCAGGTGTACAGCTCAGCACAGGACAGTGAGGGCAGGTGTGTGTGCACCGTGGTGGCTCCTCAGCAGACCATGTGCTCGCGGGACGCCAGGACCAAGCAGCTGAGACAGCTCCTTGAAAAAGTAACCTTTACATTTGTAATCAGTATAGCACACCCAGAGCGCAAGCACATCTTGCACAAATGTATCTGAAACGACCTTCTGGTCCTTTCTTATTATGTAATGCACTGAATATTTTGATAAGAAGCACAGACTTGGCAGTGCTCTCAGAATGCAAAAAGCTCCCCTGGTGTTCACGTTCAGTGGTATTTTTTCTGTCTATTACTATCGTCCCACTAGGTACAGAACATGACCCAGTCAATCCAGACTTTGGATGAGAGGACACAGAAAGACCTGCAGTACGTTCATCGAATGGAGGTGCAACTGCGTGGCCTGGAGACTAAATTCAAGCAGGTGGAGGAGAACCACAAGCAAAATATTGCCAAGCAATACAAGGTATGGCAAGAGAATGTGTTTCACCCATCCATTGTTTCAGGTTTATTGATTCCATTTTTAGCTTGACAGCTGTCTGCATTTTAACAGCCTTTGATATTTCCCTGCTTTAATTTGCTTCATTGCTACATAAACTTTGATTAATGTGCTTAAGATTAATTAGTTTGTGTTGGAGGGGGGGGCATAAATGAAGCAGAGACAGAAAATGTTGAGCTTCACCAGTTTCCTGGAGCACGAATTAAAAACCTAGCCCAAATAATTAATCTGCATGAAAGGCCTGCTCATTTGTGTTCCAATCTTATGATCTTCAAACCTTTTAACATGCTGTCTAGTTCTGCATGTACAAAGCATGCACACATTTGGCATCTACAGAATGTATTTATTTAAGTGCAGCGTGAATTATGGAAGAAATAAGCACTTCTTCTTAGAAGTCCTCTGTGTCCTCCATAGTGCCTTATGAATCTTTAATGAGACTTTAATCCTCTTTAAATATTAGTGTTATTTATAGCTTCGTTGGCTGTTTGATGTAGCAATTATTTTAATTAATTACCACAGTCATTATCACAATTATTTGCACAGTTGCACAGCAGTTCCTGTTGTGCCGGCTTGCATGCTGCATCTTTCACCCATTTTTTTTTTTTATGTTAATGTGTCGTCTTGTGAATGTGCCTGTATGTCTGGGTATAGTGTATGTGTGTGTTGTTGTTGTTTATGTTTCAGATAGGCTAGCAAGTTAGCTATTCAACAGTTTCTTATTTTCTTGCTTGCAGGGCTAAAATTATGAATTATGAATATCAAAGCTGCAGAGACTGAAGAGCAAGTTCAATCCCATTGTAATCCTGAGCTGGTCTACTGAACCTTTGCACCGTTTAGTTTATTTGAAGCCAATAAGCACTTTTAAAGCTCCATGTTGCGCTCTTTCTGTGCATGCCATTGTAGAAGCATTCCATTACTAGATATTAATTTCTGTTATGGTGAATTTCTTCCGTGTCTTTCCTCATTCAGGTTTGTTAATGCACATTTTGTTACCAGGGGAAAACTAAATAACAAGTAAACAATGTTGTATGTGATGCAAAGCATGTAATCACTTAAGACATTGCATTTTAAACATTGAAAAATAAAGGAGTTTTGCCAATTGTTCTTTGTGTACTGAGGAGTTGTTTTATGATTCCATTGTTTTATGATTTTATGATGTCCAATTCCACATCTGTGTTAGGCACACATTGCACTCAGGCTAGGTTAGACAGAGAGGGCATGTTAGGGCCAGACAGGTGTTTGGACAGGACGGTTGCACACATGCCTACTGAACCAAGCCTATTTTAACCTTACAGGCCATAAAAGCGAAAATGGAGGAACTTAGGCCAATGATACCAGTGTTGGAGGAATACAAGGCCGATGCAAAATTGGTATTGCAGTTTAAAGAGGAGGTCAAGAATCTGACGTCAGTGCTAAGCGAGCTGCAGGAGGAGATCGGAGCCTTTGACTACGAGGAGCTCCACAACAGGGTGTCAAATCTTGAGGAGAGGCTTCGTGCATGCATGCAAAAATTAGGTAGGCTGAGTTTGAGCACTAACATCAACACCCTCTTGCTAAACTTACATTGGTCAGATCTATAATCGGTCTGGGCTCACAGTAGTCAGATATATTTGCACAAATAGATATAACTGGGCTTTTAAGCACCAGATGACCAAACACGCACAATTCATCATGCATGTACAGAGCACATGACAAGCAGGATATTTGCTGAATCTTAACATGGTTAGGATGGATTATAAGACTAACTAGCCAAATACACAAAGGTAAGTTTAAATGCTTTTTGGACAGAATAGAAAACAGAATGAATCTATAGTAAGCAAATACAAACATTTTTAGTAAAATTGATAGCTTTTGTATGATCATTTCAGTTCTCTTCAGTGTATTACCTGTCGTCTGGGTATAATTCGATTTTAAGATACATATCTATTAAGATACATATAATAAATATCTATATCTATTACATCTAAAAAAAGATTTGACACAAGTGTACAGAAAATGAAAAGATTTCTTTCATGATGCAGTAATACAGTTGTCATCCTCAATTTCAGACAGTCTGTGGCCTGACCTTGAGTGATGGATCTCTTTTTTTCACACCTAGCATGAACTGATGAGCATCAATCTACCATAATGAATAAATCAAGGACTTCGAGCTATATAACCTTAGCGCAGTTGGGGGGAGGACAGATCCTCCATTTCAGCAAACAGCTCTGGGAATATGGGATTCATTTCAAAGCAAATAGGACATTTTCACAGAAGTACAAAGGGGGAAAAAATGTCATACTAAATAAATAAAGGACTTCTGGACACATAACCTTAATATAGTTAAGGTAGGATGGATCCGAAAATGCAGTTCTCCACTTAACACAAATTGTTTTGGGAATACACGATTCATCTCAAAACGAAATAGGCATTTTTCCACAAAATTACAAAGGGGGGAAAAGAATGGAATTGTAAAAAAAATTCCCCTGTGAAACAGGGTGGTTAATTATAATTTGGGTTGTTTATCTTAACTGAAACTACACAATTATTTCTTGCAAAAGATGCAATTTATCCTTTTTTTTTAAATTAGTTTAGAGCTGGCACCATGCTAGGATTTGACTGCCATGTAAAACAGAGAGTGGGCTGCAGGGTTCTGTCTTCTTCTGGGTCAAAAGCTACATCAAGCATGAAATATAAACGTCTTTAAATAGAGGCAGGATTTAAAGAGTCACAGATTATTGCTCTTGGTATACTACCATCCTGTCTGTAGAAACTGGTCATGGTTCTTTGTACTAAAAGCGGTTCATTGTTGGCTGTTCTTTTAAAACTAAAGCCAAACGAATAATTTTGATGTCTGTCTCTTTCTCTAACTCATTTATGTATGAGCAATATTATATAAACCAAAGCTATATGCACTAATTGGCTTGCAAGAGATGACTAATTATATGAAATATGTAGACATTAATGGTAGGAAAAATGCCCCTCCCCCTCAAGCATACTCAGAAGCTTCTTTGAATTATGGTATCTGGCCTATACTACACAGTATATAGATGAGTGTTTTTTTTTTAAATACTTAGCATAATTATTCACGCTATCAAAGTACATGAGCTCAATCTTGTTTACGGCACATTACAGAATAAATACAACATGCACACTGATCATGAGCTGTATCTTTTGACGTTTTAATAGGTTGTATTTAGTTTGATGCATTTTGAAATCTTTGTTTAAAAAAATGGTCATAATTCTGTTTTGTACCTCATAAGCCTATTCGCCAAGATTTGCCCATCACATGCTGTCCAGTGATTGCCCATCTGTGGCAAATATCAAACAAATACATTTTAAACATTCATTTCCATAGAGGTTGCTTGAAAATGGGTCATGTCATGTTACCAAATCCTGCATAGATTATGGGATTACATTGCTCAAATATCAGATCGCTGGTGTGCATTGTGCAGTGCATTGTGTTACAGTATTTCACACACTACAATTTGTTGAATTTAGCATATTTCCAGTGATGTAAAATGATACTATTTTTCATGGTAAATTTCATTCCACACATAAATACAGCAAAAAATTCATAACCTGTTTGATGAATATTTATATATCCATATACTATTTATATGAAAAAAATACAGACATAAAAAAATCACTGGCCTGAATTGGTGGAAATCCAAGTTTATTTGAGCCAAGCTATACATATAAAGTTTCACTGATGAGCATAAAAATGCAGCACAGGGGAAGTAGTAGATGAGCTAAAAATGGAGGTTTGGTAAGAAAATGCATTGTCTGGTGCTCCCTAAGGATGTCATATGAGGAGAGAGAGAAATAATGACAAGTGGAGTTTATTTTCAGCCATGGAAGGATGGCTGAAACCACTAGTGAAACAAAGAATGTGATCCTGACACTAGCTTAAGGGTGTTCCATTGTCTGTGTGTGTGTGTTTGAGAAAGACAGAGATGGTTAAGAAGACAGGGAGAGGGATGGGGAGATAATATTCCACATTTATGTCTAGCACTAAATGGTGTCACTCATCTAATCTGCAGCAATTTTATTTATTATTTGCAGCATGCGGAAAACTAACAGGAATAAGTGACCCTGTCACTATTAAGACATCCGGATCAAGATACGGATCATGGATGACTGATCCCCTTGCCCCTGATGGTGACACAAGGGTAAGCAAAAAAAAAAAAAAAAAAATGCTGTGTAAATGTTTTAAAGGAACAAATAAGAGCAAATAATAAATCATAAGGTGAATTGCATTAACATTGAACACTGTGCCTTCGACTTACATCTGCCCTTGCATGACTCTGCAGTTTCAGATCTAAATGCATTTTTTTTGTGCACCTTATCAGCATTCTTGTTTGTCAAAACACTGTGTGTTCTGCTATTGTACCAAGGCTTATTTAGATGCAAATGTTGTGTATCAATCTCCAAAGATATCATTAACTTGACGGCTGAATCATTCCCAAAGCCCAATAAATGAGCGCCCGTGTCGGTGCTTCTTATAGACTGCAGTGTTATATTATACTTTTTTCCAATATGTTTATATATCAGGACTAGTCTTTCCTAGGCTGTTATATTTACCTGGGCCTGTTTTTTTCCAAACTTTTTGTAATTTACAGAACATGGACGTCTCGTAGCACTTTGTTAAATATCAATAGGGTGCTTGAGAACTAATCTAAGACCTTTTCCCATATTAATGCATAACTTCAAAGCAAATAGCCTGAGGTGAGCCTGTTGGAATATTAATTTCTGAGAGAGAAAAAGCTAATAAAAAAAGTACCTGTTTTATGTGAGGAATGAAAAGTCTGAATGTTGCCCTTTGACTTAAAAGCCACAATCTTTTTTAACAAAGGTTATCTCAATCAAGGGTTAATTATCATGTAAGGATGCTAATTTAGGATTGTGGAAATTAGTTAATATTTCAGTTTATAGATCCTCAAACTCTTTCAGTTACCACTTTATCTTGATCAGGTGTAGATCTGAAACCCGATCCCAGGAAAAAGGGTGCTCGTTAGCATTGATTGTATATTAGGTATATTGCTTATTGAATTGCATACATTTCTCACTAAACATACATCACTTTCAAATTACCAGCTTGATGACTAATATCCAGTTCCATTAAATGAACAGAGGACTCGTGCCAATGGAATTTTAGATATCGACAAACGTTTGGCCGTATAGTGTGCATCTTTTGTATTGCAGCCCAGTGTAAGTGGCAAGAGCAATGCAAGAGTGAATTTACATTTCTATGTGCTCTTTATATGATCTAAACATACTGTTCATTGTACATACTTACAATAGCAATAGTGAGTAGATAGGGATTTAACCCTATTTGCTCCAGGGACGCTGTACCATACCTTGTGTTCTGACCCCAGCTTCCTGACAAGCTGAGATATGCGAAAACCTTGCAAAATATGGAAGCTCTGGGTAACTGAACATAAAGTCAAGGGTTCAAGCCCCGGTATCGCCAAGCTGACACTCTTGGACCCTTGTACAAGGCCCTTAACCCTCTGTGCTCTAGGGGTGCTGTATCATGACTGACCCTACACTCTCACCCCAGCTTCCTAAGATTGCTGGGAAAAGAATCTCTGTGTGTGCTATAATGTACGTGACAAGTTTTGTTTGAGTTGTGTTCCTTGTTTTGATTTATTTGGTTGTAGCCTGGCTCAATGTTAAAAATAATTGGTTGTCATATCTAATATTTCAGTTACAGTGTAATATGAGGACAGCTTGTATTATTTGGGTTTAAAAGTCTCTCTCTGTATTGTTATTCATTGATGAACATGCTGTTCTTGCATCTTCTAGGTGTATTACATGGACGGGTACCATAACAACCGCTTTGTACGTGAGTACCCGTCTATGGCAGAATTCATGAACTCCGATAACTTCACCTCTCATCGGCTCCCTCACCCTTGGTCTGGCACGGGCCAGGTAGTCTACAATGGCTCCATTTACTTCAACAAGTTCCAAAGCCACACTATTATTAAGTTTGACATCAAGACATCGGTGATCAGTAAATCTAGCCAGCTGGATTATGCTGGCTTCAACAACCGCTACCACTACTCATGGGGCGGCCATTCTGATATTGATCTGATGGTGGATGAAGGAGGACTTTGGGCCGTGTACGCCACCAATCAGAATGCAGGAACATTGTAATCAGCAAGCTGAACCCAGTTACATTGCAGGTCATCAAGAGCTGGACCACTAACCACCCAAAAAGGAGTGCCGGGGAGGCTTTTATGATCTGTGGAACTCTTTATGTTACAAATGGCTACTCTGGAGGAACAAAGGTCTATTATGCCTTCCACACCAACTCCTCGACCTATGAGTACATCGACATCCCTTTCCAAAACAAGTATTCGCACATCTCTATGTTGGACTACAACCCAAAGGACAGAGCACTATATGCGTGGAACAATGGACACCAGGTGCTGTACAATGTAACTTTGTACCACCTTATCCGCTCTGAATAGACCCTGTCCGGGTGACCTTCTCCAGCCACGTGAGATGTAGACCTGAAAAAGTGCTGAAGTAAAGTAGAAAAATAACCAGTGTTTGTTCAATAAAAGAAGACGTCAAAATATATTCAAAGTAATATTAGGCAATGATATAAACAGCTGCCAAAAGGTTATGCCTTTCTTTTTTAATATTTGGACACTGAGGTCACACTTTCTTTGATTGCATTCAGAATTTTGTATCACAGAGTACTTGTACAGCTTTGTCTATAAATAAGAAATACAGCATCCTATTGGCAGAGTGAGAGCGAGGTGGGGGAGAGTATGTTGAAGAAAGGAAGACGTTACTGTTTATTTACACTATCATAGCCTTTGTATCAAAAGCAATCGATAACCTTTCAACACCAACTAAAGATAGGGAGGCACTGACTGTTGGAGGAACCCTATTAAAAAAGAAAAAAGAAAAAACTATTGTTGTGATTGTATGTACTGTTCTAATTTTTTCAAGTTTTGCATGGACATTTGATAGCCCTGAGGTTCACATGGATAAATGTATTTCTTAGTAATATGGCACATGTATCTGAAAAGGAGAGTAGATTAGCAATGAGTTTTTACTTTATTTGCTGTGTTTTATTTGTCTACTTTTCATTAACATTAATCGTGCATCTGAAATTTTTTGTCCATAGAAATACATTTTTGGGGGATTTTTTTTGGTAGTTTGGAATGTAATAAAAAGGAACTTATCAAAACAATATCTATGTCAGCAAAATTAATAAAATGTATTACAATAGAATGTATCAAAAATGTATTTATGAGATAGCAGTCTATACTTTGATTGTATTTCGAAAAACTGACTTTCACATATCAACTGTCTTCGTAGTTTAGAAGAGATTGATGGTGGCATCTAAAACTGTTGCGCTTGCATATGTGTTGTATCTGCAATGTGATTGATATCAATAAAAACGGTCTTTATTTTACATCTGCCTTGTCGTGTGCGTTGGAATAAAAATCATAGCCATGTCTCAAATTTGGGGAGGAAAACCTTTGTCAAGATCTCAATCTAATTTGAAACGAAGCCTAGAATCCCAGGGGATGTATGGATTAACCTGAAAGGTCTGATGGAAAAATGACTAACCTGAATTAATTCTTCTAGCAGCTGTGCCAGATTGTGATGACCTCATCTGTTAGACCAAGGGGAAACAGCTGATCAGGAAACAGACCCAGGCTGTGCCGTGTAAGACAAAGTGGCTCATTAGCCATGTGCAGTACCCTAAAGGCGAAATAAAATTGAATTGTCGAGGCTTCCAGTGCTACAGCAAAGAGAGCATCAATATTTTACCAGTGACAAGCAGTAGCAGCCTCTAAAAGCATACCGCTTTCTTGGCTGCAAACTTGAAATATAAATGGGTTTTTCTCTTATGTTTTTAACAAAACAATCATCAGCAAAAGTGCAGCTTCAGCAGAGTTCTGAGGTCTTTGGATATTACCCGCCTTCTACAGTTATTACATAGCATTTTGACATCTAGAGAAAACAGAGATTTAAAACAGGAAAGATTTTAGTCTTAAATCATTCTTCTGAATATCATTCATTCTTGTTTTCTTTGTATCAGGCGTGATGAGTAAAAAAGTTCCTCAGAGTTCGTTCCATTATCTCAGTGAAGGATATGTACAACCGTAATTAAACACTTAAACACAAAGTGTTGGTCTTTTCTGTAATCTCTATACAGCATGGTTTTGATTTCAATATGAGGTGGGTCTTAACCTCAGCCTACATGCAGAATTTCAATCGTGAGTGGATTTTGACTCTTTATCTTGGGAGTGACCTTTCTGTGATAGTTTTCATTCCCACTCAATGAATGAAATAAAACAGGATTTGAATGACATCCACACTGCATTCTCTATACTACAATAGTAGGTTAGGATGTAATAACTAAATCAGTTTCTTTTTTATTGTTTTTTATTTTATTTTTTTTTGCATTTTTGCAAATTGTAACCAATTTAAAGCATTCTACTACAAAATCAGTATGCAAATAAACATGAGGGAGCACTGTAATAATGGTGTTGATTTCTGCATGCTGGTTTAAAACCGGTTATTTTATTGCTGTATGTGGGTTCAAACTTGCTGTAGAACAGATATTGGTACTAACTGGCCAGTCAATGTTCAATTAACTAGAGACCAAAAAGAGAAAATAAATTTGGCTTTTCCCCCCTAATAAATTTGCAATAATTTATTATAGATATTTATTATTTACTTATCCCACCTTAGCAACCACTTTATGCTGGTCATGGCCATGGATTTATGAGAGAATACACCCTCAATCTCAAGGCAACATTCATATACTCATTTACAGCTAGGGAGCTAATCAGAGTAACTAGTCTACCTACTAGTTTGTTTGGGAGGTTGGAAGAAAAACAGAGAACCCAGGAGACACCCAAGTAAACACAAGGAGAACATGCCAGCTCAAACAGTTAGCAAACTGAGCTCAGAATTGAACCAGGGACCCTGGAGCACTTTGGCAGGGATGATACTGGCAATGAATTCATTGGTCAATATATACAATCAATATGTGTTCGAGTCTTCTCAACCATGTTTGTCTTGGTAGTTGCTGATGTCTCAAATGTGCATTGACTATTTTAACAACTTTAAACAGGGGTAGCCAATGATTTAATTTGTTTTTATTTTTTACTTCCATTTACAGCACCAGTACCACAGAGACTGAGGTTTTTCCTCTGAGCAGATTTTTTAATGTCAGCTGCCAGAATGTCAGGAGAATTAACAAATATTGCATGTGTGTGGGATAAACTTTACATACCCCTTCTTTGAAAATAATACAAAGAAAGTAAGCATTATTAGCCTTGATAAATCTGACAAAAACCTAGTCCAGTACAATCTGTTAAGTATTTTGTGCTTATGGCTGAGCTATACAAAAAGACATATGTACAAACAATAAGTGGCCACCCACGCTAGGTGATGAAAGCTCTATGCACTCGCTTAGCAAATCATACATGCAGTTTGTAACACTGAAAGAGTTTGCAACAGCAGATACATTGGTTCATCTGCTCCATAATCACTGTTTAATAGTGCAGATGCTGTCCAGACCACAAAACTGGAGCCATTTGTCATTATTTTCCCCAGAGGCTAAATTAATTACTGTGGAAAAATGCTTAGGGATTACATAATGAGACCTTTTATTCGTCCACTCTCTGACCTTTTTAAATGAAAACAACAGGACCGATATTTAATATGAGTAATCTGTGAAAAGTCCAGTCAAGCTGAAAAATTTCTTATGTTCTAGCAAGCTTACCAGGCAGAAAAACACAGCTGCTCACATATCTGTTGTTCAGCACTGTATGTCGAAAAAGATGGGTTATTTCAGAAAAAAAAAAAAGAACGGTTGTACGCCAGCAAATGATGGATGCAGGAACGAGGTGCGCAACTGTAAAGTCATCAGAAATGAAGACAGTCGCTGGTGGTCCCTGTAGGCATCCTAAATGTGCATTTATCTTTTAGACTTGAATAGCATGTAATGTCTTCCTCAGATGCTTCATTCCAAACCGCTCCCTCTCTGAATCCTCATGCTGTATTCCCTCATGGCTGGATTTGCTTTCAACTGCTGCTTTAATTGTGTTTTCATCTGATATTTTAGCCTTCTCATGTGTTTGCTTCTAAAGCTTACAAAGGCAGTTATGCTGCATGTTTTCATGCGCTCTCATTAATTAATAATCAAGTTATCAGATGCAATTAATTTTTATGTTGCAATTTTTTCTTAATAGTAATCACTCTGAGGCACATTTTATGCTTCAGTAAACATTGCCTTCTATATTGACCTTGTTTTAGATATTAATCAGATACAACTTTTGAACCGAGCATTCTTCTTAAAGAATATAATATTCGCTTACTGTTCCAATCATCATCCTTCTAGTGCATAATGACTTTACACTCCAGGTGTTTCAAACCACACTAAGTACATTTTCGTGTCTGACACTTACACCTGAGGTAAAAATTCACTCACTTCTAATAAATATATGAGGTTTAAATCTCATTTCTGCCACCATTGACAGATCTGCCGGTTTTAAGATAGAAACCATTGCCAGAGCATTTGTAACATTTTTGTAAAATACCATTTCGATGCAATATTTCAAAGCAAATATTAATGCAAAAAGAAAGCCCATTGTAAAGAAATGGGTAATGGGTTGAATACATGATATTGCATCTCATGTCTGTATAAATGCTGATGCAATTAGAGAAACTGAGAGCCAGTGTAAATACATTATGGTTTTTATTGCTTATCTCACCTTATACTTACCATCCCCCATTTCTCTTCTGACCTACGATGTGTGCACATACCTCTGCAGCAGCCCCAGAGCAACACCTCGCCTATGACTGATAATGGCTTTCAGTAAGCTGAGCATCTGCTCTATGCTATTTTTACTCCTTATTTCCTGTTCAGCTCTGTATTGAGGGGGAAGTGCTGAGGGCAACACACCTTACAAAAACACTCACAAATACAAAAAGCTCCTGGAGGATGTCAGGATTAATACTGGTGGAAACATTTAAACATGTCCTTACTGAATAGCCTGGAAAATGTTTAAAAATGCTAGTCACTGTAATTTATAATTTTTTATTTTAATGCTATGGTTTAATACAAGGAGTGTCAATATCAGCTTTCAGATCCTCCGGACTGGCCCCAGGTTTGAATAAATTTCCTGAATGTGTGTACATGGTGCCCTTTGATGGACTAAATTGCCATTCAGGGTATATTTCAGCTTCAATCCCATTGTTCTTTTGAATTAGCTCAATTAAATAGGGTTATTTTGTATGCTCTAGAGTTATAATTTCCCTTTACTGGAACTAAATGGCCTTGAAAAATATTCCTTCATGACAGTGTACCTCTGCACAAAACAAGGGCTATAAACATTTGGTTTTCCAAGGCTGGTGTCTGCCAAGACCTCCTTGACCAAAATCGGTGCCTGTTCTCACTAACGCTCTTGTGGTGGAATTACCCAATTCCCACAGCCGCACCCCATGACTCAATGAAAAGACTTCCCAAAAGAGTAGAGGTTATTATAAGATAAAAAATTTGATTATATTTAAAATTGGATGTTCACCAAGCACATATAGGTTTGACGGTCAAAGTTTAACCCCCTTTTCTCCAGAGGTGCTGACCATGTGTGATATGTGATGGAAAAAATAGATTTACTTTGCTTTAATGTGACAAGTGACAAAGTCGTTCTTCTTAATTTGGACATATAGTTTTTATTTTGGACATGTCAGTATGTTGATGTAATTTTACTTGTTACCCCAATGTAAATGTTTCTTTTTTAGTTCATTAACATCAGCTTCAATGTTAAGTTTAGCTTTAATATCTAAATACACTAGTTTATCAGAATCATTCAGATTCTGATAAATGATGATATACTGTTGCCTGCTTATAATACTGCTAGACTGACATGGCTAGTGCACTCTAAAACCCTGTCAGCTTTTTATCATGAAAGCGCTTTCTGTTTTATTCTGTTTCAGTGTCAACTGCAGCTGAATCGAATCAGCTGAAGCTTTCTTTCATCTAATATTCATTGATGAATGTTTATCTCCTAAGTCTCTGCTTGATCAAAACCCACATTAGACCAAACAGACAAAGCCAACTGCTGTCCTATTATCCTGGTTAAAAGTGCAAAACGTAATCCAGTGAAAAACTAAAACCGTGCAAATCAAATGAGTAATGATGAATGTTTCTCATTTATATGCTGCATGTCTGTGCAGTGTGGGATGTTCTACTTTCACAAAGATCCCACTCATCCATTTATTAACACCAGAATCCCAGGCTCGTGGTCTTCTCACGTTTTTTTTTTTTTTTTTGCTGAGCCTATTTCAGGAATGGGAATGAAGACATTACTTAGTCACAAGCAAATTAATTTTAAAGACTTTAAAGCCATTACAAGTCAGGCTTCAAGAGCACAGTCAACAAAAGTAGAACAAAAGAACTGACAGTGAAAAGAGTCTTATTCCACTGGCAATTGGACTTTTACTCAGATGTACAAATCACAAGCACTACAGGAATAAAGATAACGAGGTCCCTTGAATTGAATGCAAATTTGCTAAGATGACTACGTCTCAACAAGTTTCCAAGACCTGAAACAAGGCTGTTCATAATTGCACTGTTACTATGTAACTCCTGTTTATGCTTTTGGTGCCCATATAACTGCAGTACATCATGCTTGATGTATTACAGAATATTGCATAAGCATCCTTGTGCCACAAGAACCTTATGAACACTACAACAACACAGCTGCAACAAGGTTTCTGTGAGAACTATTTTATTATCTGACCATAACCAATGTAAACTTTTTTAATTCAGCTCTATAAAACACTTATTTTTATATCTTGTGAATTTTATTAACTCAATAAACCCCAAATCATTTAAATTTGTTTGATGGATTCTTTTCTTTTGCTGAAGTAGTTCCCTCTGTCGAGTCACAAACGAGCTAGTTATTCACAAATCTAGATGAATTATATTTACATTGCTATTAATGGTTCACAGTGATGAATTGGCGTGCTTTAATTACATATTGAAAAGCAATTACCAGCTGTTCAGAGGGCACACAAAATGTTTGTTTCATTGGTCTTCTTAATATTGTAATTTGTCACAGGTGAAATACCAAATACAAAACCTTGTAGGCATAGAAGGTTTTTTTTATGCTATTAATCACAACGTGTTGAGTCTTGGCATGATTGTAATGTAAAATTTGCTAAATATTTTCCACTTTGATCATCATGTGAATGCAAAAACATGATTGGTTTTGGTAGTTCTTGTTGCACACTAGTACACCCTTCTGAATTCATGTTTCGATAAATGAAAATAAATTTAAAATAAAACAAAACAAAATTAAATTAAACTGGCAATGGAATAAGGCAGCTGGTAATCATGAAAGACAGACAAATGGATATATAGGGAGATGGATAGATAGGCAGACAGGCTAACATTCTGGAACATACCTGACTTTTCCAGCCATATCTGGTTCTTCCCTAAACTCTTACCACAAAGATGAAGGCACACAACTGTATAATATGCCTATGGATTTGGTAGCATTACCTTTACCTTTCAATTATACTAGCAGACTCAAACCTTCTCCAACATGACAGTCTTTGTACAAAGCCAGCTCCATGAAGATATAGTTTTCATGGACTGGAGGATCTTGACTGGCCTGCTATAGAGCTATGATCTCAACCCTATTGAATTCTTCGAAATTAACTGGATCCCAGGCCTCTTTACCTAACATCAGTACCAGACTTTAATAACACCATTTTAAATGAATGAGCACAAATCTTCACTCCAAAATCTAGTGGAACATCTTCCCAGAACAAACAAAGGTTATTGTCGAATAAGTGTAGAATGGGATGTTTAAAAGGCACAAAAATTTATCTTACAGTCAAGTGTCCACAAAATTTTGTAGATATAGTGTAAATAGAACGATAGGCAGAATGATAGAAATAAATGTACATGCCGATTCCTTGAATATTTTTCCACATTCTCATTTCTTTTACTCTGTTTAATAAAGAATACATTTTCAAGAGGATTATATCACACACTGTTGTTCTGTAAATATACATATTTCATACCCTTGAATTTGTATAATATTTTGAGATATGGTTTGCAGCTACAAGCCTTGTGAATCCTCCAACGCTTTTAACCTCAAGGTCTTCAGTTATGTGGGCTTGTCTCACCAATCAATACAGCACACTGTGCAGGATAAAGATAGTTCTAAAAGTCAATACACAAACCAAATATAGCAAGGCTTCAAAACAGAGACACAGAGCGGACATTCTCTTCATCTTTGAGGTAAACCAGAAGAGGTAGAAAGGGACACTTGCTTTTTTAAAAAGCAATTTTATGTCTGTTGTTTTGATATAAAGTATATTATTCACTTAATGTCATGTAAATTATATTTCATATTTTGAAAATTTTCAAATCAATTTTCATTTGTAGCTAATATACAAAACATGAAACTAGATCAGTGTATGGAACAATTTTTGTCTCTAGATCTTGATTTTTTTAATGTGATATTATTCCTTATCTAACTGTCCTACATTCTCCACTCTGGGAAATGTAATTTGGTGATGAAATCTCAAGCCACTGGCACATCCTTTCACTTACCACCAGCTTGTGCCCTAACTCAAGAACTTTCCTAACAGGAAGAAAAGACAGTACAGCAACAGATGCAGCTTCCAGAGAAGTAATTCCTCTTTTATCCTCCAGCATTAGTGTCACGCTCCCACTGAGAATACAGTGATGTCTCACAGAGTGGCTCTGTGGCACAGCAAGGCTGTGTATGACAGACTGAGCTATCAGTCTCACATACAGTCCCAGTAGACCCAACCAATCAATTGGCTATTTTAGGAAGAGAAGGTTTTGACAGGGAATCTTGAGCTGGGTTTGAGCACAAAGTACATGACTCGATCTACATTCGGTGAAAAACAGTGTAACTGACAGTGTTGCAAAACAGTGTTTACATTACATATACATTACATTTACAATGTACTTGCAAGTATGCCAAGAGCACTATAATGAATAATATAAAAGTAACTATAAAACTAAAATGGAAAATTTGATGATACTTGCATAAAGCTTTTAATTTAAAATTCTCTAGCTTCAATAATAAACAATATATAGTGTTTAAAAAAAAACATACATAAATAAAACAAGTATCATTATCTATTAATGTTACTTAGCCTTTAGAAGTAAATCAGTGTCCAAATGTGTGTAAAATAAATGAGAATCATTGCAGCCTTTTACTACTCATGACTGTTTGACACTTCTAGACTATTTAAAATCAAAGTCAAAATATCATTTTCAATTTAGTAATAAAAATATAACATTAATATTTATAGTGGTACCTAGTCAGACCTTTAGTGACTATCTATCTATCTATCTATCTATCTATCTATCTATCTATCTATCTATCTATCTATCTATCTATCTATCTATCTATCTATCTAAAGTCATCATTCACAACTTCATTTCAGCAGGAAATACAAATTTTCTATTTAATAAATAATTATATTACTGTCTAACTGATCCAAATCCAAGTTCCATTATAACCATAGAGCAGCATGCTCACTACACAACTTTAAATACATACACTGTAAAAATGTACAACATAAACAGTATTTACAAAGAACTGCAATAAAATACATGGTATTATATAGCACACAATCCAGGTTAAAGGTCATATTCACAGACTCAACAATGGCTGGTTGACAGTGGTGGTATTATACCTTCTCCTGATATGAAACTCAAAGCTTTAACAACTGTGCCACCTGTACTGACTTTTTTAGCTGATAGGAAGTGCACCTGTTGTATTGAACTTGAACAATAACAATGAATCAATCAATGGTTTCTCAGGACACTGAACTGTGAGGCATGCAAGCACAAGTTCAATTCGTTGGAAATAAAGCAGGTGAGGACACACAAGGCTGGATGGAAGTTTACCAATTTATTCATGCTGAAACACATTGGCCACTGGGAATACTGCATGGCATTTGTGATTAGCCAAATGGGAAATCAAGGGAGTTATACTGCTAAAAACCCTGATTAAAGACCTCGTTTGCGTTCTCAACCTTCAATAATAAACAATATATAGTGTTTAAAAAAATGAATAATAAATAAATACAAATAAACAAAACAAAACAAAACAAAAAACTAAGCTATTAACTATTCATGTTACATAGCCTTTAACATTTACAATTAAGTCAATGTCCTGACTATTTGTAATCAAAGTCAAAATATAATTTTGAAATCAGGAATAAAAATATAACATTAATATTTATAGCGGTACCTTGACAGATCTTTAGTGGTTATCTATCTATCTATCTATCTATCTATCTATCTATCTATCTATCTATCTATCTATCTATCTATCTATCTATCTATCTATCTAAAATCATCATTCACAACTTCATTACAGCAGAAAATACAAATTTTCTATTTAATAAATAATTATATTACTGTCTAACTGATCCAAATCCAAGTTCTATTATAACCATAGAGCAGCATGCTCACTACACAACTTTAAATACATACACTGTAAAAATGTACAACAAACAGTATTTACAAAGTACTGCAATAAACTACATGGTATTATATAGCACACAATCCAGGTTAAAGGTCATATTCACAGACTCAACAATGGTTGATTGACAGTGGTGGTATTATACCTTCTCCTGATATGAAACTCAAAGCTTTAACAACTGTGCCACCTCAGCCAGCTGCTGAACCAGCTTTGATTCAGTGCCATTTTTTGTGTAGTTTGACAGATAGTTGTGCTGTAAATTTGCTGAAACCCAGCAATGATATTCCCTGAATGACTTTTTTGGCTTATAGGAAGTGCACTTGTTGTATTGAACTTAAACAATAACAATGATTTAAACAATGAATCCCCATTGAACAAAAGGTAGCAATGGCATATGTAGGCCTATTCACTAGATATTAACCTATAGTTTACTGTCAAGTGTAGTAGCCATCTACACTTAAGGATCTGACATTAATGTTGTACTACTACAAAAATGTTTATGATCATGGTATTCAATATATATAGATATTTATAGATGTGGTTACCTGGCTGTGGTGAGAAGGACTAGCTATTTAGATCTAAGACCAGTGACTGATATGGCAGTGAACTGAATATTTTCCATTCATTAATTTTCTGTCATCAGTTTCTCCTGGTCAGGGTTGCTGTGGATTCAGAGTGTGTTCTGGAAACACTGAACCCAAGGTAAGAATACACTCCGCAGGGTATGACATGCAGACACACACATGGGAACAAACACAAACAGACATACCTAGGTGTAATTTAAAACCCAGAGGAAACCTGGGGGGAAGATGTGAAGCTCCACACAGACAGTAACCAAGCTGAAAACTGTTATTTTTCAATCTATAGCTTGCATGCAAAATATTTCACATGAAAGTTTGTACTCCACAGCATTCTGATTTTATTAAATTTATCCTGTAATTCAGGAAGATGCAGTCATTCGTAATTACTTACAGAAACCTCCTCAGGCTGTTGAACTCCTCAGGCCACTGAACTAATGTTTCTCAGACCGCTGAACTCAGAGGCATGCAAGGACAAGTTTAATTCGCTGGAAACAGTAAAGGAGAGAACACATCAGACAGGATGAAAGTTTACCAATTTATTCCTGCTGAAACACATTTCCCACTGGGAATACAGCACTGTGTTTGTGGTAAGCCAATTGGGAAATCAAGGGAGCTATTTTCCTAAAAACCCTGATTAAAGACCTCATTTGTGCATCTCATTTTATTATGAAGACACGTCTTTAGCCAAGAAATTAAATTTACTGTCTATCTGTGGTGTTTTTCTTTACATGGCTGACAGACACCTACTTGAATGTTTTTGAGGGGTGAAAAAAAAAAGAATATGTACATAAACAATACCTTACAGCTGAACCCTATTTTGCAAACACAACATTTTCTGACACGGAAAGGACAATAATTACTTATTCCTATCTGTTTTTAAAGTTATATACAGTGATTAAGATGCATTTTGGCACCATTAAAGCAGACTGAAAGGTCTACATTCTGATTTTAATGAAGGTATACTCTAATGCAGACGATGCAGTCATTTGTTTTTACTTACCAAATACTACTGAGGCTGCTGAACTTGTGCAACTGAACTAATGTTTCTCAGGACACTGAACTGTAAGGCATGCAAGCACAAGTTTAATTTGTTGGAAATAAAGCAGGTGAGGACACACAAGGCTGGATGGAAGTTTACCAATTTATTCATGCTGAAACACATTGGCCACTGGGAATACTGCATGGCATTTGTGATTAGCCAAGTGGGAAATCAAGGGAGTTATACTGCTAAAAACCCTGATTAAAGACCTCATTTGCACAGCTCACCTTATTATGAAAGCATATCTTTAGCCAAAAATGGGAATTTAATCTCTATCTGCGGTGTTTCTTTCAGGCAGTTTTCTTTGCATGGCTGACAGTTAGGAGCAGTAAATAACAGTGTGACTGAGGCTCATGCTGGGTTTCTATTTCAGCGCTGTTCTCCTGTTAGTTATGTGGAATTGATGGCACTATGTCAGTGAAGACAGAGTGTTTATGTTGAACAAGACTTCAGCAATAAAGTGGGTGAGGATTCAGAAGCTCAGCTATGCAGAGAGGACAATCTGACAGTTCCATCTGCCTCAGATTTTTCAGAAAAAAAGGGGGGAAAAACCCACATTTTTTCTAGTGCATCGTTTCACTTGTCAGACATAATTTATATAAAATTGGTCCCTTAGTGTGATGTCACTCTTCCAGAGCTAATACACAATTAGATGATAGATAGATAGATAGATAGATAGATAGATAGATAGATAGATAGATAGATAGATAGATAGATAGATAGATAGATAGATAGATAGTCTTAGATGAAACAGAACTCTGCCTCATACTACAAAATGAATTACAAAAAGTCCAGCTCATCAAACGGCAGCACATGGGCTGCTCATGCTGTTGACTTCATCACAAAACAGTGTGAATTAAAAAGAAAGAGGAGGAGAGAAGAGTGAGATGTCCTTCATGTGTGAGAACAAGCATGAGAGGTGGGAGAGAGTGTTGGAGGAAGTGCAGCCACATGGCACTGAAGCTGGGCCGAGCACACACTGCCACAGACGTCTTGACAGGAGGGCTACGCAAGGTTAAGTAGATGCAAAATTATAACAGTGGATGCTAAGCTCTTTCTTTTTAATACAGCAAGATCAAAATACAGCCTTTTTTTAAGCGCAACCCTGCACTTGAGAATGATGCTGTATGAATTCTATTGAATCTAACTGTATACTACTACTATTATTAAATTATTATATAATTTCTTCTTATAATTAGAATAAAAATAAATAATTTATTATTAGTATTATTATTAGTAGTATTAATAGTAGTATTACAGATTTAATTCATAAAATGAAAGGAACATTGTAGCAGAGGCAGGAATACAACCTGGATTAAATCCTTCGCATTGGTACCTACATAAGGAAATTTGCAACTAGGGTATATTTTTAGGCAGCTACTCCATCTACCAGCAAGTATTTAGGAGGTGAGAGGAACCGGAAGAGACCACAGATAGGTACAGGAATATACGTATAACTCACACAGAGACAGAAGTCTGATCTTAGGATCAAACTGTGGATTCTTGAGCTGTTAGGCAGCAATGCTTCCCCTTGTGCCACTGTGATTTTATTATTATTATTATTATTATTATTATTATTATTATTATTATTATTATTATTACCACAGAAGAATCTAATATCTTTCTCTTCCAATCCCATGCAGGAGTTCCTATTTTGACAAGTGAGTGAAGACTAATAAAAAAAAGATTGTGATAAGAATAAAAATGATGTTCTATACTCACTTAATTCAGCTTAACTGATTTCATTTAATGACCTTGTCTCTTATCAATCAACTTTGATTGAAACAGCAGCAATAAATGTCGAGTTTGGTATTAACGTGAGAGATCATTACTTTTTGTTGTCATCTGGCATGTTTTATCTGGACCAACAAGCGTTAGATGGCAGAGAGGAATCATGTACGTATTTTTTCAGCACTGCGATTTTCCACTCCACTCGCTAAAATTCAATTTCTCTGCCTATTCATTTAATATCTAAAATGGAAATATTTCACTCCTGTATCATCAGCTTCTAACTCATTCTGAAATGCGTAGTTTTTTCTTCTCACAATCAGTATTAGAACAGGACTTTGCAATTTACATTTCATTGCCCTGAGCTGCACACTAGAAAGAATGGAATGTCATGCTATTTGATTCCAAATGGGTTTTAACCCAGTAAATTGGAGAAAGCCAGTCACGTCACAAAGTCTGGTCCATCAGGCCTGTGACAAGCATTAGCTGTGGAAAATTACTCTCCCTCCCTGGAGAGGGGAAGGCATGTTCACTCGAAAATAGAGCTAAATATGCTATTATCTCGACGCTTTTCCTGTCTATACCTCTATAACTATTCAATTTGGCACAGCGCTTCTCCTAGAAAATAGCAAAATAAGCACCAACTGGGTCCCAACTGGCTGTTTGTGAAGAGCAAATTGACCAAAGCTGAAGTCGGCTTGCAGTGCAACTTGATTAATTTATGCAAAACGTATGCGTTCTGAATAAATGATTCAGTGTTGAAAAATAACAAGGTGTTTTGTAGACTGCGAGTTTTGGGAGTGGGATATTTGATCATCCTGGACGAAATGGAAAGCAGATCGAGAGATGGAGGTCAATAAGGGCACCTCTACCAAGAACCAAGAACTGGAATGTAAAGTAAAAGCAGAAACAAGGTAGAAAAGGGTAAATTAGCATCTTATATAACAATATCAGTTCCCACATAGAGCACAGTGGAGGACACATGCCCATCGCGGCTGTAACTCATGATTTCTTGCCGTAGGTTCAACAGTCTCCTAGCAACCACTGCGAGAGAAAAAAAGTTGAGGGAAAAAAATGAAATCTCGTATGGCCTACTTTTTTTTTTTTGCAATTGCTCAAGGAGTGAATGAACTGGAGAATCTTACACTAATGACTTGCTTTGTTTGTTCTTTTTTCCTCAGCCTGGGCTACTGCACTCACTAAATGGGAATAATGAGCAGATTTTGCATGGTTCTATTTTGTATCTATATCATTAGATAGAATAAATATGGCCTTAAGTTTTAATGTTCAGTGATTCGTTTTTCACATTGAACAAACCATTTGAACAAAACATACACACTACAGATGCTGAAAGTAAACATCATATTTTCTGATATAATAATGGAAACATATCCTCTAGTAAGTTTTAAATATTCACCATTTAACTTTATTATTTGTTAATGAACACCAGGTGTCTTGTGTGTCCCAAATAAAAAAGAAACATCTAGAAATTAATCATTCACTATATGTAGACTACATCTTAAAATCCAATTCGCAGACTCCTAATATACTCCCAATTATAAGATAGTTAACTGTATTGTAAAATATATAAATTAGATCTAAATTAGACACAACACTAATAAATGCTGTCAAGAGTTTCATTTTTTAAGTGTGTTTACATGTTTTTTCTATAATAAATCATACAAATGATTATTTATTAAAATAACCAGAAATCTTCACTATCAAACATCAAATACACAACGACAGGCTGCATTTAAAGCACTTTGAATATTTTTTTCAGTTTATTTATTTAAATTCAGTTTATTATTCAGGAAGAAATGTACAGGTCTTGGGTAGAAATATATTTTCTACCCTAGTTGTAGATAAAACCATTTACAGGATATGGTGCCACCCTGTGGCCAAAGCTAAATCTATCAGGGGTTTCTTCACGTTCCCTTCTAAATCCCAAGGCAATAGAAATACAAAATGATTGTTGCTCAACACAAGCCAAGTTATAAAATTCTCCACCTAAACAATAAGAGAGCCGGCACTGCTCTCAAGAAGTTCAATCCCTAAATGTACTACTAATATGGTTACTGCTAAATAAATCAGATTTTCACAGGAGCTCATTTAGCTGCAAACTTATTACATTACAGTACATTGGAAAAATAACTCAACAAAGGAATAGAAAATGTACAACATACAGGCTCTTGAAAGTAAGTCTTGATTTTTCCCTTTACGCACACGCATGTTTGTCATACAGTCCTCACGAGGACCTTCCAATGGGATAATTATTAGTGCAGCTAATTAAGGCTATACAAACTCCTTATTCTAACCCTGACTCTAATCACAGTAACCAAAAGGAAATCCTTTGTCTCTTTTGTCTTGTTTTATTAAATAATGTTTTGTAGAAAACAAAACTAAATTTCCCCAACAAGGTCAAAACTGCCAGGTATATCATATTCGTGGTCTCCACCAAGACAAACACACACACTTCAGCCCATTGACTCTCTGTCACTCCCACTATCAAGGTAATAAAACTCACAATGTTCTAATGGGTCTATCATGCTACCCGCCAAACAATGGCCACCATGTGTGAGAGATGTCAAGGAAGCTTGTCGATTTCTCCAAGATTCTTCTTCCTCTCCACAGTAGGCCTTCAGTTCGTCAGAGGCGGCCTGACTAAGAGACAAGCTGAGGATCTCCTTCTTTTCTTTGTAGAAGCGAAGCTCTCGTCCGGCCTGCCGAGCCTGGGCCAACTCCCTAATGGCTAGCTGCAGCTCCCGCGAAAGCAGACCAGGCCGCTTGCTCTCCCTCTGCAGCCAGTCCAGAGCCATGTGACTACGCATGCACTCGTCCAAGCGTTTCTCAGAGTAGTACCTGACCACCTCCTGTTCCACACACACAGCATAGTGAGGATGCTTTGTACACAAGTCAAAAATTTATATTCAAAGGTGCTGCAAGGAAAAAAGAGACCGTATTTTCAGTACATACCTGGCGACTGCATCTCCTCTCCCTAAACGCCTTTAGTGTCCCGTTCCAGTGCAACAGCTGAAAAACTGTCATTAATTCCTTAAAAAGGGAACAGATTTTTTGAGTAACTTAACAGTCATGATAATTCATTAGTTTTACATCTTGCTTGTGAATATTCATCACACTAATTACTAATTCAACACAGATGTTCAACTCATCTCTAGAGCTTAGCACATTGGTAGATCAACATTTAAATCACATCAATCTAGCATTGTGTTTTCATAACGACAAAAATCATAAGAGCTTCATAAAACATGAGTTATTTCTCAAAAAGTTAAGAGTGCATGTAAAATGTTTTTTAGGGTCATGACGAATCATTTTGGTTAGCATATGGAATGTATGTTAAACAGCATACATGTATTGTATTTGAAGTAGAGAAAATATTGCCATCCAGATGTCTGATGAAATTACTCACTAAAAATGAGAGACTGTTATCGACTTTTCTTATATTGTAGATCTAAGTGCATTACAACCAATAAGAAACATCATGGGCCATCTAACTGCATTAGAACCACTATTTCAAAACCTTGGACTATTGCAAAAGTATTTTCTCGCCAAAATAATATCTTTGAAAGATAATGAGATTTTTCACACCTGAAATTCCAGCATGGTTTTTCCTGTGTTGGATTTCAGCATGAGATAATAAGCTCCTAAACTAGTGCTCGGGTCTGAGGCGTCCTCCATGTTACCCTGAAAACAGTAAATCACAGTGTGACTTCTTAGCCAGTAATCACTCATCTTGAAGGAGACACAAATGCAGTGGGAGGACTAGACCCTGCAACACGTCTTTTGCTTTGTTATCAAAGCAAGTTGTAATCGTTGCTGGGGAACAAAAGGCTCACACCAAACATGAGAAATGGCAGGAGATTGAAGAGAGACCACACACACACATACACGCTGATCGTAAAAAGCTTGGCAAGTTTCAGTGGAAGCTGGGAAGTCCATTAGGAGTGTAGCAGACAGAACACTTTTTGTGGTTGTAGGTTTTGGAATCATCCGCATGCCTCCTCACTAATTTGTACTACGTGAATACACCTCCTTGAGTATAAATGGTGTGAGAATGCTAATAGAATATAGTGAGGGATTTTATATATTCCACAAGAAAATCATAAGCCCATGCAATGTCGATTGTATGGCCATGTCACTTTCTTAATCCGTATCTGTTTAGCGCTCCAAATATTTGTATTTCTAAACTCAGGCAGGTTTGGTATAATCAGAAGTGTTTTTTTAATTTAAATATACCACATGAAATGCTGGAAAACACCAGAAAATCTCAGTGGTAGAAATGCCAGCACTGTCAATTTGAACTTTGGCTATGACATTTCCAGACTGAATATATAAGCAAGCCTGTGCAAAATTATTGTTTTTTCAGTTGTGTCAGATTTAGTTGGTTTCAGTTTCACCAAATTTAGTTGGTTTTATTTTCTAAAATATGGATCAAATTTAAAGTACCTCAACCCTAATTAGGCACTAGAACAAAACGGTTGCAGGGCAGGAGACGTACAAGCCTCTGCTGCCCAAAGGTTAAAATAAATCTTAAATCTTTTTTGCAGTTTTTAAACAAATTTATTTAGCTTGCTTTCCCAGGTTCCCTGGTGGTCTAGTGGTTAGGATGCGGTGCGCTCACTGCTGCGGCCTGGGTTCGATCCCCGGTCAGGAAACCAACCCTAGCCATTAGGGTTGCACAATCCAGTGCAATCTTAGTGCCGGTCCCAAGCCCGGATAAATGGGGAGGGTTGTGTAAGGAAGGGCATCCAGTGTAAAAAAAAAACAAAAAAAAACGTGCCAAATCGAACATGTGGATCATGAATATGGATGATCTGCTGTGGTGACCCCTAATGGGAGAAGCTGAAAGAAAGTATATTTGGTTTGATTTCCTAGAATTATTATAATAAGTTATTATAAACTAAATTGTAGCAATATTTAAATCACTTTAACAACAATCAGGCACTTACTAAGGATGAACAAATGAACCTTGGAAATACATACACTGAATTACTTTAATGATTTTGTCAGCTGTAAATGATAATACTCCCTTGGACCCAGAAGCTTCATATCTGCTTGATTGCCTGCATTAAAAACTAAGAGCCTTCTGTTTGTGTGTGTGTGTGTGTGTGTGTGTGTGTGTGTGTGTGTGTGTGTGTGTGTGTGTGTGTGTGTGTGTGTGTGTGTTTCCTGCATACCCCTCTCACATGGTGAGATACATATACATATATGTATATGTGCCCAGTATATCTTTACTTAAATCTGTTAAAAAAAAATTTAATTATACAAAAAATTATAAAAATTATAAAACCCAATTCTGAAAATATTTATGATTATTTTGTTACATACATAACAATCAATACATTGCAAAACATGCAGTTAAAGAGTTGGGTTTCCTTACACTGGTGGTGGCAACAGCCTCCTGTATGCTGCGGGTGATGAATTCTGGAGTGATACGACGACAAGGCAAATCATTGAATGTTGAGTTCATCAGAGCAATACGAGCGGCATCACGCCTGGCTTCTGCCTTTGTGTAGCAATACTAATAAGAACAGACAGATAAGGAAGTCAGGAAATCAAACAGAAATAATCACATTTTAATGTATGCTAATGCGAATGTATAGTAAAGGTTAGAATTTAGGGCTTTAATATTTGTGAGGGAAGCTTATAGGCACATTAATTTAAAAAGCGTTTCTCAAGCATAAGCCCTTGTCTGCACTAGCATAGAAATATGAATTGCTTTATAACTCTGGAGGTAACAGAGTGAGTTTGGAGGCAAATTGAGCTGAGATCAGTCACTAGCAATGCCTAAAACACAAACACAAACATCATCCCTCTTCAAAAAGTAAGAATGAATGAATGATATGTACAAAGAAATAGAAAAAAAAATAGACAACCAAAAAATGTAAGGGTAGAAAGCTGAAGAAGTAAGGAATTATCAAGGCTTGCTGTTGAGCAGTCTCTTTGATAAAGGAAAAAGCTCGAGAAAACCCCTCTATGGCGACATTCTGTTGTGTTCCGGACATGAAACGAGGCCATAGAAAAGGAAACGCTCGCAGGGCAGGCGGCGTGAAAGCCTCCGGTGCCCACACGCTGATCAAAGGAGCCGAAAGCTATTCAAGCAGGCAGATCAGCACATTGCCTTCAACTCCCTGGTGTTCCTCAGTTCCTCTAAAGGGCAGCAGCTGGCCCTCAGTGCTTCTCAAAAAGCAAACATCTCAAGCTTTAGCTATGGTTACAAACACCATGGCAAAGGATTCTGGATTATCAGACGGCACTCATCCACGCAATCTGTTTCACACTTCACACTTAGTGATTGAAAAAGATTTCATTGACATTTGATTGGTAATTTTATATATATATATATATATATATATATATATATATATATATATATATATATATATATAGATGTTCACAATGATAAATGCAAACAAGATTTCTGAATTCTTCTGTTTATTTGGGTATACTAATCCATTGCTACACTAAAACTCTAATTAATTAATTTTACAATTACATGAACAACAATAAATAAACCGAAACCATTAGTGTGTTGTTTTTCTAGGTTCTGTCCCCTCAAGTGTTCCTCCTTCAGCTGAAAGAAATCATTTTGCATAGTGGCTTGGAGTAATTGAGCTAACAAGAACCACCTGTTAACCTTAGTTTTCACACAAGACTCTCTTTTCCCGAGCTCGAGGGATAGTGTTGATAGGACCAATTGAACAAAGGCGCAGGATCACACCAAAGACGTGCCCTTTACCCCATTACTACCTGACAAGGCCAGTATTGCTGCCAAATAGTCGACTGGAGGTTAATTTCCCACAAATATTCTGCACACTGACATTGAAATAGATCATCTGTCCTGGCAGCCTTCCTGCACAGTATGTGGTCACATTCAATTCGCTTACCTTGTAGTTGCCAAAGCAGCTCCCTCCCGGTAAGGTGACATAGCAGATAAATGGAGGTCCTGGTGAGGGAATGGATTCATAAACTACTAGATTCTCAGTCTCACTTGTGCCCCTGTTCACCTGTTTTTGCTCCCAGAATAGATGCAGCATTCCGACAACGTTCACTGGAAACACATCAACAAGACAAATATTTAATTGTGATTCAAAACTGTAATCTGTAACTGAATCGATCTAAAAAATATTAATAGGACATTTGTCTTTCATTCAATTTAGAAATATCTGGTCTGGGTGAAAAGTTACTGAGAGACATATTGAGCCATGAGAACCGAATAGTCCAAGACTGCACAATAGTTCCCTATCTTCCTGAATTATTCATTTCCTTTTTATTCATGCAGCAGACTCCTAAACTAATGCCTGTAGACTAATGTTAGGAATCTCCAAGGTGCATGTCAGACACCGATAAGAGGTGTTTAAGTTTAAACACCTATAACATCAGGCTTTTAAAACAATTGGTGGCAAAACAATGAGTACTCCTCTACAACCAAGTATCCCTACATGAATGTTTATTGAGCTTGTGCCGCTCGCCAAAGAATTCACCTTCTAATATCAGAGCTATTAATCAATAGGCATCAAGTGAAGAAAAATGTGCCAAACCTCATGAAGAGTTTTATGCTGATATAGGACCAGATATTCTTTCTTAAATTCAAATTTTTTATGTCCTGGGACATACTGCAAATTGATCATATATCATTGTGAAGGGCTAGCTTCTGTCAACACTGGGCCAAACAATGAAAATGGTTCTCAGTGTGAAATTTATACGCTTAGAACTGGTTTAGGTTTTTGTTCCAGTGCCAGCTTTGCTGCTGAAATGTCATCAGGGAAGAAACGAAAGTGTGTGCTAAAGGCATTCTCAAGTTTTGCTGAGTGTTCTCTTACACTCTCTGTCTTCATTGTCCGAGTCGTTTGCACAAATCCCACAAAAGGTTCTGTCTGTCTCGTAACACATTACTGTCATCAGATTCAATACACACCATGTACACCACACATATTCGGCACAGCTGTGGTGTAGATGTGCCCTAGGATAAATATTATTTTCCAACATTTTTCCCCTAGTGTGTAAAAACATTGTTTTTATTATGTGGTTTCAGAGCTCTTTAAATCTCCCCACTTTAGGTGTGCCACAGAGAGCTGATGTCATGGCTCAGACAGAAAAGATTTACCTCCAGCTTAGGCCTGTCACTTATCTCAACAGCAGTGTGAGAGCTGTCCAACATCAACACAAGGGAACGCTTATTTATCCAATTAAGCAGGTGTTCTGGCTCTGAACATGTGTTTCAGACGAGCGTCAAAAGCTCAAGCGATAGCAGTATTCGTGTGATGGCTTCAATGTGTCATTTCATAACCCCAAGTAATGGTTACAGAGGTGCACTTTAATCAGATCCATCTCATGGAGCGGGTCAGCAGAAATATTATGAGGAACAAAAAACAACACCCTGGATGCTGTTTTGAAGGGGTCATGTAGAAAAGAAAAGAGAGTTGTTGTATAATGGAGCTCTGTCTACATTTTTTGTTTATTTGAATAAAACTAGCCACAGAGAGCACTACCCAGCTATATTATTGAAATACTATAGTCTAGCACTGCGGAGAGAAATGCTGAATATAACACACTGTTGTAAAATCACTACCAGAAATTCAAAACCAAACCAAACACACCACTATTATTAGAGACAAATTTAATTATTGGAAATCTGGACCTATTTTATTCTATTTAAAAAAACATGTTCTTGCTAACTTGTACTTCTCTTGAAACAGCTCAATAAACATACAATAACATTTGAGAGAGTTCAGGGGACTAAAGTTTAAGCTCAATTCGGTTTTATTTAGAAAATTAGTTTAATTTTTCCTTTAATCATATGCTAAATTCTTTGTTCACATTTAATTTTAATAGTACTGCAGAACATGCAATCAGTTCATTCATTTTATCCAACCTTGAGGCAGGTGATTATTATTAACCCCAACTCTGTGATTAAATTATACAGATGCAGCTTTGAATGATCAAATTCTACTTACAATCTTTAAAGGCTCTGTCATCATCTGAGTCTGGTGTAGAAGTCATCTCTCATTTCCAGCAGTAACTCTTGCTATGCTTGTGAGCTGTCTCATGTGCTCTGAGTTAAAGAACGACAGTTCTCTACAAGTTCCAGCTATGACTGGGGAAAGTTTGAGGGGAACTCTTCCCTTTCTGTGTCCTGCAGGCTCGAGTGGAGTGTGTGGAGCCCTCGCACTATGACTCCCCTTCTGTGGCTGGCCCACCTTTGTCAAGAGCTGAACTAATTAGCTGTGAGGCTGGCCATCAGACTTCACCCCCCTTCTCTACACACACACACACACACACACACACACACACACAGCCTGCTGAACACATCCACTGAGCTGAGTTGGGTAAGCCCCGACAAAGGAATGTAACCCCCTTCTCTGTTCATTCATGGTACGTCTTAAGCTTTCAGCATGCACATGCATCATCTCTAAAGGCATATGATTAAAGTATATTGAGCAACGATTTGTTTTTCATACACCGTTAAAAGGGGTGTTATCATGACTATTATAAATTATGCAAGAAAAGTGCTATACATTTCTAAAGTTTCTAAAGTGCTATACATTTCTAAAATGCCTCATATTGCAAAACAAATATTTTGTGGAATTTAAGATTCATAGACCATGTGTGGATAAAATTGTCAAAACATCTCATTATTAACATACTTTGTCTTCCGTTAACTAAAGCAGTAGTGCAGCTCTGACCCTGGCATAGACCAGACTGTATGAAATCCATTTCAAAAGCATTTACTCTGCCTGAATGGTTATTGTTCAGTGAACAGGCCTCAGCACTCAAAAGCATGGTAGTGAATAGAGCCCTTGATATGAAGTTTTTCTTATACTTTTTTACTACTGCAGGTCTCCACATCAAGCATTTTAAGCTCTATTCAGTGTAAACCACTACCCAAAGTGCATTTTTAAACATCCTAATGCTCCTTTCTAAACTCCTTTCTAAACTTTCCTGAGTCTTTGCTTCTTGGTTTCTTGGAAATTGGGAGTCCATTCAGGGCAAAGACCTATTGTGAGAGTGCCTTGGGAAAGGAGAGAGGTGTTTAGCATAAATGACAATCACTTTTTTGGGGGGGATTGGTACAAATACTACTGCCTATTGAATGAGCAGTGAAGGATGACATGGAAACAAACATTGTACATGGTTCCAAGATAACATGCATTAACACATTAGAAATACGAATATAATTCTTTCTTGCTTTTTTGTAACCTGCAACCCCACTAAAAAAAACATTCAAAAATGCAATGATTTTGTGCTGAGTTATGCTATGAAAGTTCTAAGATTGTAATAAATAATATTATTAATGTTAGTGAATAGTGGGAGTGACATTACAGTGAGTTACACCCTATTCGGCTCAAAAGCAGAAATTATATAATTCAATTATGGACAAATATAATGCTTCATTTTTATAAAATCTTGAAAGTCAGTGCTTATTTTCAATACTTACTGACCTAACGTATCATTGACACTGACATGCAAATAAGTTTTTCTTCTTTTAAAGTGCATGTCTGTGCATGCATACAGTACATGAGAGCACCTGTGTGTCAATAAAATCATTGTCCATACTCTATAACCATAGTCATTGTAAAATATTGTAAAATATCACACAGGGCAAAATCTAAACCTAAATATAATCTACAGTATGTAAGCCATTTTTCTGTATTAGGCAGTGTTTTAAAGGGTGGTATTAGAGCTAAGACAAGTCAAGTATGGGGTTATGTTAATATAACCTTCAGGCTTCCTGCATGAAGTGGCCCTTGTTTAAGCCTCCTGCTGCGGGAAATGTAAACGGTTAAGCATGGGAGTCTGCTGAGCCTGGCACTGCCTTCTGAAAGAGATGCTGACAGAGGCTACATCATTTTGTTTCTCCAAACATAATCTGACTTGAGATTAGAATGGGATGGATCTATTAAATCTGAAAGAAACCAAGAAATAAACAAAGAACAGAAACATTGGCAAGCAAATGTGTGTAAATCTAGTATAAATAACATGATTTTTCTTTTTTTTTTTTTTTTGGTGAAGCACATGGATTTATTGCTGTTTATCGAAATCCCATCACCATACTGGCATACAAAAAAATTACTGAGGAGCTTAAAATGTAATTACAGAATTTGCTAATTAAATAGGTGAGCCATATTTGGTAAACAATTTATTTCTAGCAATATACATTTGATACTCCTCATCCTCTATAAAATCTAGTATACAGTTAACATATACAAGTGCTGGTTTATTCATAATTAATATCTTTGGAGAATGATTATAATATATATTTAACATGAACCACATAACATCTTTACATTCTTAGGTTTATGCATATGGACTTTATGGATGTGGTTTAATCTAGAGATAGGGATGGTTATGGGAAAACATAATTTTGTGTTGTGTAACCAATTCTGTGCTGATGTAGACATATGTTAAAGGTATTAACTTATTGATGGATCCATCTATAATGAAGTCTACTTCCAATACCAAACCAGGTTTTTGGCTAAGACATTCAGGTACTTAACAAAATTAATGATGCCATTCATCTTCACAGAAGCCTGTGAACCACTGGCTGTGAAACAGCCCAAAAATTATACACAGCCATATTTTACCATGGATATTAGGTGCTTTTTATGGATTTGACTCAGGATACATTGATTACTGAAAAAGTAACAAACAATGAACAAAGAAACGAAAAATGCAAGGCCTTCTCTTTTGGCCTAAACTTTATAAAAATCACTTACTTATGTTTTAATATATTTTTGTCCATAAACATGTATTAAATAATTCCCAAGTCTATTCCCTTGATTTCCTAGCGTTTCTATTCGGTGCACTGCTGCAAGCAGTGTCTGTAAACGTTCCAATCAGAATAGAGAGTTTTTATCCAATCAGATTTCACATGTAGATCCCCCAACACATCTATATACATGTTACACATTTGACTATAGTTCCAATAAATTATATATGTATATATATTACTGCATAGCATATATGGGAGTCATGTGACAAAAGAATAAATGACTCAAACCAGAGGACTCATGAGATGAACTACTCAATTCTGTTTCCTCTGTAATGCACTGCATAGCGTCTATGGGAGTCACGTGACAAAAAACCGAACGACTCGGTCTAGATTATTTCGAGAGGTTAACTACTCAATTCTGTTTCCTGTACATAACCTATGGAGATTTTGCGATGCTTTTCTATTGCATGTCCAGTAGAAAATAAACAAATCACTCTTTAAAACTATTAATTTTTTGAGTCACGTTAAAGACTCGTTTAAAATTAGTGAATCGTTCATGAACGACCCATAACTATATATACGACGTATACTTTATACATTTACAAGACAGATTTTTTGAGAAAAGCTGGACATGATGTGGAAAGGTCTGGCAAAAAAACAGTTCAAAGCAGTTGTTAAGCTTTTTCATGAACCATTTATACTTTTGTGGGTTTTTTTGTAGAATTTGCACAAAATCATACAATAAATGAAGTTTTCAGCTTGACTTTACTAAAAGACTAATAGTAAATCTTATGGTTTATTGATTGATTGAAAACCATTGTATGGCAATAAGCCAAAGCTATAAACTGTATCTAGCAAAATGATTAAATGGAATAATCAACGTGTAATGTGTAGACACCTGGCCATAATATTTGGTACGTGTTTTTTGAACATCCCGTATTCACCCCATTTGCTGTTACTATAACCTCCACTCTTCTGTTCCACGATATTTTGGAATAAGCTTGTTAAGATTTATGCTCATTCAGCCACAAGGGTGTTGGTAAAGTCAGGTACTGATGTAGGTGAGGTGTGGAGGGCTGGGGTGCAGTCAGCGATTCATTCATTCCCAAAGATTTTCTTTCGGGTTGAGCTCAGCGCTTTATATAACCTATTGCAGGCCACTGAAGATCTTCCACTCCAACCTATATAAAGCATCTCTTCATAGAGCTGACTTTGTGTGCAGGGACATAGTCATATTGGAACATCTTTGGGTCTCCTAGTTCAATGAAGGGAAAATTTCATTCTAATGAATCCAAGCACATCCTACACAACTTTGTTATAACAGTTTGGGGAAGAACCAAATATGGCTGGAAAAGTCAGGTGTCAAAATACTTTTGCTTATTTTGTGATCCTGGAGACAAGTTCAATTAAACACCGCTTTATTTTAAATAAAAAATCAACTTTCCAGTGACATCATGGACGCAATTTTGATTCAAAACACCAGGAAATATGTTTCATGATTCCAAATAAAGCGACTTTTATTTGAACTCATCTTCAAGGATCCACTATCTTTTTGGATTTTTCCTCCTAAATCATTTGATATTATTTTTAACGTGGACGGTAAATCACTTGTTTTGGAGCCCTTCTGTATATTTATAACTAGTTATCGGTAAACATATTCATATAATTAATTTAGTAAACAATTAACATAATAAAATTGATACGTATTATTATTAGTGATTAACAACATTGTGTTTGTTTATGTAGACATATTACACATGTGGATTGATTCAGGTAGGACACTGAAGGCCTAAGTGTGACATGCATGGCCCACCACTGTACTGTACATTTGTATTTTAATGTGGAGGACAATTGGTAATTATTTTATGATTCTAACAAAAAAATTTTTTTTAAATATAGACGAGTATAGACATAAATTGGTAAAAGCCCTCTCCTAAAACCGATTTCAATTTGGTTCATTTTTTTCAGTTCCTCTTTCATGTGTGGTAGGGGTTTTGCTGTATCTCTTTCTGTCCACACGGTGGCAGTAGTGTTGTATTCCAGGCGCATTCCGCACACTTGTCTGAATGTTTACACAGCACCCTCCTGCTGCCCCTAGCGGTCTGGTCGTGAATCTATTCCGGGCAGAAGAAAGAGCGGCTCTTACCAGTTTATTCCCGTCTCCACCGGTGTCTTTCAGGGGGGTTTTAAAAGAGAGAACTGATCTAATTGGATTATGATCTAAAGGATGCTGATCTAAACATGATCGTCAAAAAGAAAAACCCGGGTAAGTTTTTGACGGCTAATGTGATGCTTTAATGTTATGTCTGAATATTTGTGATGATGAAAAACATGAATGTAATATCAGCTTTCCGGAGTGAAGGGCATGGGGGCAGGAGGGGTGGGGTTGGATGGGGTGAGCAGGGCGGGCACGGGGGGACCGGGGGGGTATTCAGGGGGGCAGGTTAAACCCAGCATGGTTCTGTCCCAAACCGAACACTAACCTACTAACACCAAAACAACCAGTACTGTATACAGCGGGTTCTCCAGCCTGTAAGACCACCAGGACTAAAGTAATTGCCCCCGACAGTCCTTTCTATGGTGCTGTTTCTGGGCGACTGTGTGGGTTAGTTAGAGAGCATCCATGTTGCTAAATCATGTGGTCTGCGTGACCTGCTGATGGTGTCACTGATGCTGGCTGGGTGGCAGTGTGATGGGGAAATAATGTGTGTGTGTATTTATAATATAATCAATTAAGATTTATTTATCTTTTCAGGAGGTCTGAAGAATTTTGTTTATTTCTGGTTAAATTGACATTATATTTAGGGCAATAACATCTCTCTCTCTCTCTCTCTCTCTCTCTCTCTCTCTCTATATATATATATATATCTGTGTGTGTGTGTGTGTGTGTGTGTGTGTGTGTATTGTATGTCTGCACACGTTGGAGAAGTGGTAGCTCAGTGTTTAAGGTGCCTGATTACTGATCGGACGGTTGGGGGTTCAAGCCCCACTATCACCAAGCTGCCACTCTTGCCCTCTCTATGCTTCAGAGTCTCTGTATCATGCCGACTCTGCACTCTGATCCCAGCTTCCAAACAAGTTTGGATCTGTAAAGAAAAGATTTTCAGTGTTGTAATGTATATGTGAGAAATAAAAGTCTAGTCTCTCTCTTTATATGAAATATGTACAGTATGAGAGCGAGAGAAAGATAAACACATAAAGAAAACAGAGAGAAATATGATCATTCACATAACTAGGTCTCTCACTCTCTCTATAGATAGATAGATAGATAGATAGATAGATATTATCTGTTTTCAGTACATCGAGCTGTCCTGGGGGTGTTGACGTTGGTGTGCCGTTATCTCGACAGGAAATCTGTGCCTCATCCTGACACGCCGGCCTGTGATGAGTGCAGATTCCTGACCGACCATGTGCGCTGTTAGGTAACATAACGGCGCACAGAGGAGCCACTGCTGAGCCTTTTCCCCTCCCAAAGACAAACAGGATCTGAACTTTGGGGTCATGGACTCCCTTTCCATACCGAGAAGAGACAATTCTTGAGTGTTATTAGCGGAAACGGTTAATAATAGCTGACAAGAAAGCCAAATTGTTCTCTTGGTGGAGCCTTGTTCTTTACAGATGAAACCAGCACAGAGAGACACCATCCTCTGGTAAAGCTGCTTTATTTTATTGTATTTTTTGTATATTTTCATATCACAAAATGGCAAAAAAAAAAAAAATGTGTTAATGTCCTGTTATTGATTGATTGATTGATTGAATTTGTTTTATTTTAGAAAAACAATGATTCCCATCACTGAGCTGAGGTACTTTGTGGATACTCAGCCTGCGTACCGCATTTTGAAGCCATGGTGGGACGTGTTCACAGACTATCTGTCGGTCGTGATGCTGATGATCGCGGTGTTTGGAGGGACCTTGCAAGTCACCCAGGACAAGATGATCTGCCTGCCTTGCAAATGGGTGGTAAACGAAACCTGCCGAAAGTATTTCGAGGCTGCCTTCGAGCCACAGGGAATCCGATACGACCTTGACAGGCACCAGTACAACTACGTCGATGCTGTGTGCTATGAAAACAAGCTTCACTGGTTTGCAAAGTATTTCCCATATTTGGTGCTGCTGCACACGCTGATCTTCCTGGCTTGCAGCAACTTTTGGTTCAAGTTCCCTTGGACCAGTTCCAAACTGGAACATTTTGTGTCCATTCTTTTGAAGTGTTTTGATTCTCCATGGACCACACGAGCATTGTCTGAGACGGTGGTCGAGGAAAGCGATCCTAAAGCTCTAGGGAAAATGAACGGCTCAATTGACAAAAAGGCATCATGTGTGAGTGAAGATGTGGAGGCCAGTGTTTCCATGCTGTCCACCACCAAGTCTCGTTTTGAGCAGGGGATCGTTGACCACTCTGAAAATGGTGTCCTGGACAAAAAAGAGGGTGAACAGGCTAAGGCTCTGTTCGAAAAGGTTAAAAAATTTAGGCTCCATGTCGAGGAAGGAGATATCGTCTACAGGCTGTACATCCGACAAACGATCATCAAAGTTGTTAAATTCATCCTGATCATTTGTTACACTGGCTACTATGTCCACAATATACAGTTCAGCGTTGATTGCAGTGTGGACATAGAGAATCTCACTGGCTATCAGATGTTTAACTGCGCCCATCCGCTTGCCACCCTTTTTAAAATCTTGGCTTGCTTCTACATAAGCCTTGTTGTTGTGTATGGGATGATCTGCATGTACACGCTCAGCTGGATGCTCCGGCGTTCCCTCAAGAAATACTCCTTTGAATCTATCAGAGAAGAGAGCAGTTATAGTGACATTCCGGATGTGAAGAATGACTTTGCCTTCATGTTACACATGATCGACCAGTACGATCCGCTCTACTCCAAGCGCTTTGCGGTCTTCCTCTCAGAAGTCAGTGAAAACAAACTCCGCCAGCTCAACCTTAACAACGAGTGGACCCTGGACAAGCTCCGACAACGAATCACTAAGAACTCCCAAGATAAATTAGAGCTGCATTTGTTTATGCTTAGTGGAATCCCGGATACAGTGTTCGACTTGCTGGAGCTGGAGGTTCTGAAGTTGGAGCTTATTCCAGATATCACCATTCCTCCTATTATTGCCCAGCTCATAAATCTGAGAGAGATGTGGTTGTATCACACCCCGGCTAAAATAGAAGCACCAGCTCTCGCATTCTTGAGAGAAAATCTGAAATCCTTGCACATAAAGTTCACTGACATCAAAGAAATACCTCTTTGGATCTACAGTTTAAAGAATCTGACAGAGCTGCAGCTCACGGGGAATCTCAGCGCTGAGAACAATCGCTACATTGTGATCGATGGATTGCGAGAACTAAAGGGTCTCAAGGTTTTAAGACTGAAAAGCAACCTGACCAAACTGCCACAGGTAGTCACAGACGTTGGGCTCCACCTGCAGAAGCTCTCCATCAACAACGAGGGCACCAAACTGATGGTTCTTAATAGCCTGAAGAAGATGGTGAACCTGACCGAACTAGAGCTCATTCGCTGTGACCTGGAGCGCATCCCTCATTCTATCTTTAGCCTTCACAACCTGCAGGAGATAGATCTGAAGGACAACAACCTGAAAACCATTGAAGAGATCATCAGCTTTCAGCATCTTCATCGACTCGTATGCCTGAAACTGTGGTACAACAAGATCGCCTACATCCCCATCCAAATAGGGACGCTGATCAACCTTGAGCGCCTCTGCCTGAACCGGAACAAGATTGAGAAAATCCCGAGTCAGCTGTTTTTCTGTCGTAAACTGAGGTATCTTGATTTAAGTTACAACAATCTCTCGAACATTCCAGCTGACATCGGAAGTCTTCAGAATCTGCAGTATTTTGCTGTAACCGCCAATCGGGTGAGTCAGAATGCTTCTGATGGTTTTATTTTCAAATCCGTCTTGTAGAGCAGTTGTTACCAAAATAAGCCCCATAAAACCACAGGTCCCTGGACATTTTTGCATTTGATATAGCTATAGCTTCAGCTTACCTTTACTGATCATAATTCTTCCTATTCTAATTTTTCTGCATGAAAAGAATTATGGAAATCAAACTCTTTGTCATGGTGTCAGTATTGCGTGATAGAAGGTCTAGTCAGCTTTTTGTTAAATAATGAATATTTATTCACAACTATTTGTATTAGTTGTTCCCCCTGTCCTAAGGGTCAAAAACTGGTGAATGTCTGTCTAACGTCTGAAACCTATAGACATTAGTCTCTGAGCTTCTTCCCTGGTGATGCTCTGACAGCCCATTACTTTAGCAGTCTACATTTCCTGCTTGTTCTTATAGGGTTTCATGCTCCATTTTACCCTCTCCAGGTGAAAAGCAGCTTAGTTGACCTGGACGTTGCAGAAAATTACACTTGTAAAAAATGTTTTTTAAGTTAGCTTTAATTCATTGTCTATCTGCACTGTGAAGCACCGTCCATTGCCTTTTAAAGTATCTGAGCAAATAATACAGACTTTGGCCAGCATTAATATGATCAGGAAATAGGAGCAGTTCTACCACATGACAAGGTGGTGTGCTTTTGTTTCATGAGCAGTTCCTTTCCTTCTCTAAATTCTTCAGTCTGGTACAAATTGTTCTCGTCTTTTCTTAGGATGTTGTTTAGAACTACACACAGATATTTCTATCACCGAGAATGTGCTCGTGATCTGGCTAACTGTTCAGATGAGTTTTTTTTTTATGGTAGATGAATTATTTTGACATCTACCATATTTATTTTTTTGTGATCTTCGAGAACTTTTGTTCTTTCTAAGCTTACTAGTGCTTTCATCCTTTTTATTAATGTGCCATATAGTTGATTCAGCCACATCTTGTATTTAAAAAAAAAAATGTATACATTTTAATCCTATTGATGACTGGGGAGTCAGAAAAGTTCACAGCAACAGATTCCAAAAGTAAATGCCACATCTTTATCTTCTTGTAAGTGAAATAATGAGAGATTAACATGCACCCGGGCCTTAGAACAGCCAATTCTCCAGTTACTTCTGGTGCAATAAAAAGGATAGACTATACCTAGATTTAGATGTGACAGTTACCTCAAATTAAAAGCTGAAACCCATTTTTTTGTTAAACACTAGAGATTGTTGACTGAGAAGAGTCAACAAAAAAAAAGATCGAGCACATCATATAAATGCGAGAAGAGTGTTCTCCTCACCGTGACCCATACACCGACTTACTGAACTACAAAACATCTCCAGATGTCTACGATTTTTTTTGTACAAACAAAAGAATTAAACAGATCATATATTGAGCTGCTGATCCACATAGCTCACAGAGATCACATGCTGGGCACAGAGCTGCATATCTCTGTGGTGTTTAAAAAAAACTATTTGAAGCTAAAAAACAGCATAAAATAGTAAAGATAGGCAGAGAATGAACTATTTCATTTAAATGACAGTTTTGAAATTTCCGTTCACAGTTTTTTAAAAATATTTTGTTTCCTTTTAAACGGCTTTGAGATAACAGAACAAAAAACAAAATGATTGTCTGAGGTGGTAACAAAAAGCTTTGAGACTAGCTTTGTTTACTTTATTTATCTGCATTTACACACCTTCTAAATAGCCAACTTGCACAGCAAAACCCTAACCCAGCGTTTCTGCCACTTATGGAATATGTCCTGGAAGTCTTCTTTTTCAAAGAGCGTCAAGCATCTCCTTTTATTCGTGCTGGATCTCAGCAATGGTCTCAAAATGGCGATTTTTTGTGCTGGATCTTCAACTGCGTAGTCCACGAAAGCCAAATGTGGCAAGTAGGATGGGTACAGAAGTGAGATCATGTGAACTGTTCGCCGACGATTGTTATGCACAAGTTGCCGAATGATTTGGACGTTTTTTTTGGGGGGTTGAGCTCGGTGAACGTCTCCCGCTCTTGAAGCACGCATGCCACTCAAAACACCTCGAACGACTCAGTGTCATGGCAAAAGTCTCTGTGTCAGATTTGCCCAGTTTCACGCAGAATTTCACTCTTTGTTCTGACTTGCTGTCTGTCCATGATGAAATCGCAGATGTAGTGACGCAAGCGGTCAAAAGCTTTTTGATACCACCTCATATTAATGCAAACGAACAAATAGAGACATTTTTTGAAGTAGATATGCATTCTCTACAGTGAAATATTTAATTTATTCCTTGTATTATGATGTACATGTATTCTAGATGTATTATCTGTTCACTCATTCTCTTCTCCTTCCTGCCTCTCCTCTGTGCAGATTGAAAAGCTTCCTCCTGAGCTCTTCCAGTGTAAAAAACTACGCACACTGAACCTGGGAAATAACTACCTGCTGAGTCTGCCTTCACGTTTCGGTGAGCTGATCAACCTGACGCAGCTGGAGCTCAGAGGGAACGGACTCGAGTGTCTGCCTGTGGAGCTGGGAGAGTGTAAACTCCTGAAGCGCAGCGGCCTGATTGTGGAGGAGGCGATTTTCAATACCCTTCCCACGGAGGTCAAAGAGCAGCTCTGGAGGGCTGAAAAAGAGGCAGCGTGAGAGCAGAATGCATATGAAGCGTACTGTCGCATTTGAATACAGAGCTGTACGGAGAAAAAGAGCACATGGTGGCACAGAGCGGGGTTTTAGGATTTAATATCGCAAGCAACAGTTATTAATGATAGAGGTGGAGGAGAAAGTAGAGAACATGCTGACTTGAGTAAAAGCACCACCACTCTGGTAATACTTCTCTCAAATAAAACGGTAATAGTATTCATCAAAAGTAGTCATTTTCTTTGTTTTTGTTTCCTTTCTTGGGTTAAGCCACCAAGTGAGAGATGCTGAGGACGTTAAACATTCTACATTTATAGAGTGATAGAGTGTTATCTATAGACCAGGGGTTTCATACATCAGCATTTTTTGAGTCTTCGAATGGCCACAATGTCAGGACATTCCTTTATTGTTTTTTTTTTGTTCTTTTTTGTTCTTTTTTTTTCTGGTATAATTTTCATCAGTTAACATTAATAATAGGCTTTGAAATTAGAATAATGGCTACTTCTAGTAAAAACCAGAAAACAGAAGGGCTAACAAATTCACGTGTACTATTAGGTTGTAACATTTATTTATTAAACTGTTTCTCAAATATAGGAAAAGTGACATGACATGTAGAAAGATATTTAATAATAACTCGCACAGCCTTATCTCTGCCATCTGCCTTGTGATCAAGACCAACGCCTAACCTGTATTTTTTTACACTCAACAAACTTAGAAGATTTCGATTTTAACCACAGCTTTAATGCTGATAGATGTGAACCCATGTGCACCGTACAGTCTAGACTCCCATATATGGCTGATGGATATATAATGAGTGTGCCGTGAATTCTATGTGTAATGGAAATTAGTAATAAGGAGTGTGCTACAGGCAGTTTCAATATTGTTGTATGAAAAGTTCACGTAGGCGAAGCAAACGATACGGAGGGCTGCATTCAGGCCCATGGGCTAATTGCTATAACCCATAGCAGCTTGTTGGTATATTTTATACAACCGGCAATCACGACTGACACTGAAATGCTCACTCAGCCAGAAAATGGCTTACCTGTAGTTTGTTTGGGTGTTAAGTCAAATCCTGTGGAGATTTTGGAGTTCAACGCGTTTACAGATCGTAATCACATGTTCATGAGAACTATTTAAAACTGAAGAGAGTTGATCAATTGTGCCAGGGATTTTCATCTGTTCTCACAAGGATTCTCTGTCTCCAGATATATTTTCTAATTAGTTGCTCAATCATAGCTCAGTGGGTGAGACTTTGGCCTTCGGTCTCTGAGCATCACCAAGTTGCTACTGCTGGACCCTTGGGCAAGGCCTGTAATCGTCAGCTGCTCAGTTGTAAAAATAATAATTTAAGTGTAGGTTGCTCTGGATAAGGGTGTATGCCGTATATGTGAGATATATATATTATACACAGATCAGGCTAAACATTATGACCACCTGCCTAATTTTGAGTTGGTCCCCCCTTTTCTGCCAAAACAGTCCTGACCTGTCGAGCATTAACAGCAATACTTCAGCACTTGTAACTACAGTACCTCTTCTGTTGAATCGGACTCCCCATGTGCATCAATGAGTCTTGGCTGCTCATGACCTTGTTGCCGGTTCAACACTTTCTTTCTTGGACCACCTTTGATAGATACTGACCACTGCAGACCAGGAACATCCCACAAGAGCTGCAGTTTTGGAGATGCTCCAACCCAGACGTCTAGACGTCACAACTTGTCAAACTCGCTCACATCCTTACGCTTACTCATTTTTCATGCTTCTAACACGCCAACTGCGAGGACACAATATTCAAATGCTGCCATAATGAATAGATAATCAGTGTTATTCATTCACTGGTCATAATCTTATGCCTAATCAGTGTATAAATATACATTATATATATGATGTTATGTTATGTTGAACCACATACTCACATACTGTAATAGGAGAACATGCCATTTGATACGTTCCACCCCTGATTAATAGCATGAAGGATGCACTTTGTTGTATTAAGGTGTAAAGTAAAGCACTGCACCCTCTGCTTTCAGGTGTCTGGATTCAGAAATAATGAAAACTGAAATATATTTGGGAGTGCAGTTTATCGTAATTCTCCATAGCGGTGATATTCTATTGAAAACGACTGCACACAGTTCTACCTTCAGTGAATCAATGCATCACGAGCACTTTATAATCCTGATTGTGACCAAGGATCACAATTATTACCTTTAAGGTGCGTTTCAAAGTGTACATCGGAAGCCTGTAAAATAAAATGGATGGAGGCAAGTAGGAATTTTATTTGCAACGTATAAACGTGATAACAATATTATTTAGTTTATTATGTTACCCAGTCTAAATGCATGCAAGACGTGTTTGTGAATATGTGTGTGTTTGTACACTTAATATAACCTGGCTGTCTTGGCACTGTAATTGGCTATACAGCCATTTTTTTTTATTAGTTAGATTATGAAGATAAGCTGTTCTGCTTCATGGAAGGGTTTGTACCCCAGGGTTAAACATGTTCATTCAGTCCACTTAATAATTTCAGCGGCGAATCCTTCGTTCGTTTAAGATAAAAAGGAACAGCTGAGCCACCAGTTCGTACACTGTCCGTGTTTGTGTATCTCTCCACTATAGTGTGTGAGACTCGGGTCAGTATTCGGTGTACTGTAAGTGTTTTTGGAGTGTATGCATGTTTACATCACTCGAATCAACAATGCAAATACGACAAACATGCTGAAACCTGTACACGCGATTTTTTCCTGTACACAAACTCACACACACGTGGGTGAATATCAATCTTTTTTTATAGACGACGACTTTTATTTTTGCGTTCCGTTATTCAGTGTCAAATTGATAACTTGTGCATTATTGTACAACTTCTATGTTCAGTGTTCCACATTCACTTTTGCACTTAACCTCACTGAAATTTACAAAGTTTCCGTTTCATTTCACCGTGAAGAAAAATGCACTGCTGATGAGACAATCAGAGACATATTGTGAAGTGCCATGCGCTCTGCTGGCCTGCGTTCATCTTTATGTAAACCCACTTTATTAGAATGAATGTTGTAGGTCATGTAGCACTGACTTTTCATGTAGCGAGTTAAGCTGCTTCTCGACAACCTTTTTTTTTTTTTCAATCATGCATTGTTACTTCAGTGTTGATGTTGTATTAGTACAATACACCGTTCCCTATAGAGTTTTCCATCAAATTAAAGTATAACTCAGGTAAATTCTACTCTGCTTCATACTCACTGGTTCATGATTCTGCTTCACCTTCTATGTGATTCAATGCCATTTCTACTTGTTCATTTGTATGACATTTGCTATGTAATGTTTTTTTTTTCTCTCGTTTAATATCTTGGAACTATACCTCCACCTATAATTCTCTGGTGACTTTAAGGGTCGTAGTGTGGACTGCTAGCTAGAAAAGTCCACTGAAATCTTTCTATCGTTATATTATTTTATCATTTAAAACCTTTTAAACACAGAAAATCTGCATCTAAGTGTTTTGAATGTGTACAATTCTCCTCTTCCAGTCTCATGCAGTGTAGCCATTTTCCTCACTGACTAAAATTAATATGATTTCTTGTACGCTGTTCTTTTTGTTTGTTTTTGCTTGATTTGCCCGGACAGCACCAACTAGTATTGTAACAATATTAGATACCACACGTCATGTACATTTTATTATTCTGGCATCGGTGTGCGGATGTTTACATCCTTTTTTCATTTCCTAATCACTTGTCATTATGTGGTTAATGTAATTGAAATTTATTTGATTGAAATTTATTAAACTCGAATGCAATGCATTTCATTGTTTCATATCAATGTCCTTTGAGTAACACTGAAAACGATTCACTGCTGCGGAAAATTACTGTAGAAATGCAGCTGTCGTGTTGCGTGTCTTCCCAGCTGGTGTCATTCGACAAAAGGTGGTGAGTTCAAATCCCAGCCACACCAATTTGCCAATCCTGGGCCCCTGCTCAGGGCCGTTATCGCCATAACTGCACAGTTGTATTAATGAGATCAATTGAAGTCATTATGTCTGCCAAATGCTATAAATGTATGCTGTTAATGTAACTTGAATCTCATAATCTCCCACATCATTCAGTCACTCCACGGACTTCCTCTAGTTCCTCTAGCTCCTTGCGTACAAAACCAACAACACACCTCCAACTGCTTGTGGGTTTTTTATCAAATCAACACTTTTGCTTTAAATCTTTATATTTCTTCATGTTTTATATTTGTTTTCATTGCCGCTAAATGGTATCCACTTATCACCTACATACAATTCAGTGTCAGTAGAACAGCAAGCAGAACATTTTGAGAGTAATAACTGATGGAAGAAACTACCGACTCTCACTTGCCCCAACACCTGTGGCCTTAATTGCACGACTATTTTAAGTAGTTGTAAAGAAGGTTTTGGGCTCATGATAATTGTGATAGATAATCAGTTTTACTCATTAATATCATTCTATTAATAGATTGGTGTCCTAAGAGTAACATTAGAGTCTTTTCAGAGTTGATGAAGGAAGAGTCTTGTGATGATAATAGAACATTATAGCCATAATAAATCATAGTACTTTGGATACTTGAGTAAGTAATGGAGAGTGTGTTAGAGAAGTGAAGAAAAGAGTGCAGGCAGTGTGGAGTGGGTGGAGAAGAGTGATAGCAGGAGTGGTTTGTGATAGAAGAGTATCTGCAAGAGTGAAAGGGAAAGTTTATAGGACTGTGGTGAGACCTGAGATGTTGTATGGATTAGAGACAGTGGCATTGAGTAAAAGACAGGAGGTGGAGCTGGAGGTAGCAGAGTTGAAGATGTTGAGGTTTTCGTTTGGGAGTGACGAGGATGGACAAGATTAGAAATGAGTTTATTAGAGAGACAGCGCATGTGGGACGTTTTGGAGACAAGGTGAGGGAGGCAAAATTGGGATGGTTTGGGCATGTGCAGAGGAAGGACATGGGGTATATCAGTAGGAGAATGCTGAGGATGGAGCCACCAGGAAGGAGGAAAAGAGGAAGACCGAGGAGGAGGTTCATGGATGTGGTGAGGGAAGACATGCAGGTAGTTTGTGTGACAGAGGCAGATGTAGAGGACAGGGGGGTGTGGAGACAGATGATCCGCTGTGGCGACCCCTAATGGGAGAAGCCGAAAGAAGAAGAAGTACATTTAAAGGCAAATAATTTTGTACTTTTACTAGTACAATTATTAGAAGTTTGAAGGGAGCACTTTTACTGGAGTAATATTTTACCTTGTGTAGCTCTACTTTAACTCAAGTACAGTACATCGTACTTCTTCCACCACTGTGCATTAAGTAGACAGTGAATTAGCTCTAGGCCTCAATTTCCCATTGTGTTTTTATAACATACGCAACCACTAGGTGGCAGCAAATAGAGGCAGACACATACAAGACGCGGAACTATAGTTTGTTGTTCGTGTTTTTCCGGAATGTTTTTAATGAGGTGCCGACACCGGGACGTCCAACAAAGTGGAGTGAAACTTTTAATATAAATCTGTTTACAATGGTGAGAATGTTTTTTCAGTATAAGGAATTACAGTATATCGAATAATCTTATTAAACAGCACGTAATATCTGGGTTAGGTTTATAGTTTGATTTTTTAAATACATATTGCACGTTTATATACACGAGTGTAGTGCAGTGCAGTGCCTTCCTGCTTCAATACACTATTATTGTAAATATATACTAAATATTTTACTAAATACTGCTTGTTTCTTTTAGTCTGTCACTTTGCATACAGATCTCGGGGATCTCAAAATTGAGCTGTTCTGTGAGCGGACTCCAAAAAGCTGTGAGGTGAGCACAAGATCATTTTATACAACAGTCCATGTTTCATACACAATAGTTTGTTTCATACACAACAGTCGTCCATGTTTTATACACAACAGTCGTCCATGTTTTATACACAACAGTCGTCCATGTTTCATACACAATAGTTTGATTCATACACAACTGTTAATGGTTTATACACAACAATCGTCCATGTTTTATACACAACAATCGTCCATGTTTCATACACAATAGTTTGTTTCATACACAACAGTCGTCCATGTTTTATACACAGCAGTCGTCCATGTTTCATACACAGCAGTCGTCCATGTTTTATACACAGCAGTCGTCCATGTTTTATACACAATAGTTTGATTCATACACAACTGTTAATGGTTTATACACAACAATCGTCCATGTTTCATACAAAATAGTTTGTTTCATACACAACAGTCATCCATGTTTCATACACAACAGTCGTCCATGTTTCATACACAATAGTTTGATTCATACACAACAGTCGTCCATGTTTCATACACAACAGTCGTCCATGTTTCATACACAACAGTCGTCCATGTTTCATACACAACAGTCGTCCATGTTTCATACACAACAGTCGTCCATGTTTCATACACAACTGTTCATGTTTCATACACAACAGTCGATGTTTTATACACTCCACGTTTCATACATTGTTCATGTTTCACACAATGACAACATTGTTACACAATGCATTGTGAACCTGGGTGGTGATCGTACCAGATGCATTTCTAAGTTGTTCCCCAGTGTGCTTAAATATTTTGTGAAAAACTCACCACTATAACTTGATCATTTCACAGAATTTTCTAGCCCTGTGTGCCAGTGGTTTCTACAATGGGTGCACCTTTAATCGAAACATCAAAGGGTTTATGGTCCAGACAGGAGACCCGAGTGGTAAATATCACACAATATTCAAATACCTGGTGGTAATTTGTTGGTTGATGCTGTATTTTTAAATAATTTTTTCCAGTTTTTCCTGTAAGAGATTAGAGGTTGTGTGCCGCAGTGACGTCCCATTACTAGTAAAAAATAAACAAAAAATAAAAATAAAAATCACCGGCCTCAGACAAAAAGGACACTGGTCAGATTTTGCTGTTGGCTCCAGAATCCATAATTTCTCCCTCACACCTTTTAAAATCCAATGTAAATGCAATTGATGCAGGAAACATCAAAGTTACAGGATGCAATGCAGCTGTAAGATTCGTATGGCAACAGGTACAGATGAGGGAAACAGACATACGGACTAAAGTACTGCTGCATTGGTGTCTTTAGGTGGAGGTGAAATCCAGCCTTAGCTGCTCTCAGCCTATTGTTTAAATGCATTGTGGTTAATGTCGGGAAAATGTAAAAACAGATTGACCAGTTTGTTGATGAAATAAATTTTTTTTAAAGTTTGCTCATAATTTAGTCAAGACAGAGATTCTACACTGTTAAAGATCACATTATTGTTATAATTATTATCATCATTCAGAATTACTTTTTAAAACTTAGATATTTTTTTCCCCCCATATACTGTATTTACTGATATTACATACCCCCAAGCAATCATTTCTTACAACTTTTTTGCTTCCATCTTATTACAGGAACAGGAAAAGGAGGAACAAGTATCTGGGGAAGAAAATTTGAAGATGAATTTAGCGAACATTTAAAAGTACGTTGACTAACACAAAATAGCTTTCTCTGTCTTTAAAGAAGACATTTGTTGAAAGTGTCTTGTTTCTGTTTTTAAACAGCACAATGTCCGGGGCGTGGTGGCGATGGCAAATAACGGCCCTAATACCAATGCATCGCAGTTCTATTTCACTTACGCCAAGCAGCCTCATCTGGACATGAAATACACAGTATTTGGAAAGTAAGTCATTATTTGTTGAATCTGGTACTCTGCATTGTATCACATCACTAATTACCTTCGCTTTGCTTTCTTTAGAATTATAGATGGTTTGGAAACTCTGGATGAGTTGGAGAAACTCCCCGTCCATGAAAAGACGTTTCGGCCTTTGAATGACACCCGCATCAAGGATGTGACCATTCACGCAAACCCGTTTGCTGTGTAACGTTCTGTGGATCGTAATGATCTGTGATGATGGTAGGGTTTAATAGTTGTATAGAACACACTGTATTTTGATTCAGTTGTGTATTTTTGTATTATTTTTTTATATATTTTCTTTTTCTGTATATGTTCTTATCACATACGAGAATAATTTTTTTTTCCATAAAAAAATGTTTATCCTAATTAAAGTAATGTTTAAAAAATAAACATTGTGTAGAGTTTTGTCCAATTTTTCAGCTCAATTATGTACAAATGAATGTCTTTTGAATATATATATATATATATATATATATACATACAAAAGACATTCATTTGTACATAATTGAGCTGAAAAATTGGACATATACACTTTTTTTGGACATTTTACTTTCTTGGACATCTTTTCTCTCATTCTTCCTGTGTTATGTTTGGGTCATTTTGACCTGAGAGTGGCCTTTAATAGTAGTTAAAAGGTTGGTTGGATGGTTGACCCCACCTGTATTTAATACAAAGAAAAGCCCCAACAAATTTTAAAGCTAATTAAAGTTTATTTCACAATGGACATTGTCTCAAAGCAGCTTTACCCAACTTAAGGATTAAAGTGAATTATGTGTACAGTGGAACCTCGATAGTTTGTCACTTTTCATTTGGAACCGGACTGAGAGTAACTCGTGAAAAATCGGATCGTTCACGAGAAGCCGCGAGTGGCTCGAAAGTTCAGAGTTTGTACTTATAAATTACATAAAAATGTTTAAAAAACTATTTTAATATTGTATTATTCATTTAAAGTAGTAAATAAAACATATATGACAAGTAATTCACAATTTATGTTGAGTTTACAGTACAGTACATGTTGCCCATCAGGCAAAAGGAGAGTCAAAACCTCGCCATTTTTTGGTACTCGCTAGGGGTCATAGAACGTAACCCCACAAGTATTTAGGTTGCACTGTATTTATCCCTGATTAGCAGTCTCGGGCGACTGCGGTAAGAAAAATCGTCCTAGATAGTTCATTTCATGTTACAGGACCTCAAGGCCTTTTTGCTCTCATACATAAAGACACAGACTTGGGGATAATCCCAGGAGCACATGTCTCATCAAGTATGACTGACTTTACTGTCTTCACTGTTCCCATCAGTGGTAGACTGTCCGCTGTCCTAAACCCTATTACTGACTTACATGTTAATATAGTTTTGTCCATGAAGGTCTATTAAATAATTCCTAATAGTCCATTTTCTTCATTCTCTAGTGTTTTCTTGCTGCTCCTTGCACACCTGAGTGTCTGTTTACATTGGAGTTTCTAATCAATCAGATTTCAGCCGTCACATTGTCTTTCCTGGGGTCGACAGAATCTGCTGTAAGTCTGGCAGAGTCAACATTATAAACTTGTTGTTATAGCATAAACTCTGTTGCTGTAAAAAAATCAGACTGTGATTTGTGTGGCAGGCCATGCATTTCATACCAAGCATTTCAGTGGTGTCCTACCTGAACCAATTCACCTTATAATACCATCATTATGATGTCACAGCTATAGAAATGATCAATAAGCTAAAAATACATAGTACAACAGAGTGCAAACAGAAACCCAATGAACACAGTTCAACAAGTCTCCTTTCACTGTAGCCACAGCTGCACTGCCCCTGTACATCATCTCTAACAGAAGCCTCAACATTAACCTTATAAAATGACCCTGGGTTTTCAGTGCACTGGTTCCCATTGATGTATTTTTTTCAAAACACATGAGATTAATATACTACATGAATAATTTATTTAGACATGATTTTGTTGTTGTTCATTGCATTTTTGAGTTCGTTTTACATTAGCATGACTTTTACCACAAATTTTAGCCAGCTTTGGGGACTTTTATTTTTAACATTTCCTGGTTTATTTCGACCCGGAAGAATTGCAATTTATTAAAGAATTAATTTAAATTTGGTTTCATTAGGTATATTTGTATATATAGGGAAACGATCATAGTTTTTTTTTTTTTAGTGTAATATTTCATGTATAATTGTGTTCGGCTGGTAAGTGTGAGCCGTGACCACGCCCACTCGTATAGATTACGTTCCAGAGGAACTTGAATGGTGTCTGTTCACGTGAGAAACACGTGAACGCGCACTACAGCGATGGCAGCGTCGGAATCGGTTAAAGTAAGTGTGCAGTTTACAGATGATTCCTAATTTAGGTGCACATTGATGTGGTTATGTGAAGTGATGGGGCTCACGGCGCTGTATTCGGCCAGGTTTGGTCGCTGAAGGATAAAGTGGCGCTGATCACCGGAGCGAGTTCAGGTATCGGAGCTGGAACTGCTCTTCTCTTCGCCAGACTCGGGGCTCAGCTCGCGCTCAATGGCCGTGACATGGACAACCTCAGCAAGGTGGCCAAAGAGTGTGAGGAGTGCGGGGGCAAAACGGTGAACACACTACAGTCACAATTTAACACTTATAGGAAAAAAAGCCCTATGTATTTATAGAAAGACTACAGTGTTCTCATAATCATAATTACATGCCTACCTAGCCCAAACCTACCTAACTACCCACCCGTCCACTCACCTACCTACCTAGCCCAAACCTACTTACCTACCTGTCTGCCCGCCCACCTACCTACCTATTTACCCGTCCACTCACCTACCTACCTAGCCCAAACCTACCTACCTGTCTGCCCGCCCACCAACCTACCTACCTAGCCCAAACCTACGTACCTACCTGTCTGCCCGCCCACCAACCTACCCAGCCCAAACCTACCTACCTGTCTGCCCGCCCACCAACCTACCTGTCTGCCCGCCCACCAACCTACCTAGCCCGAACCTACCTACCTACCTGTCTGCCTGCCCACCAACCTACCTAGCTCAAACCTACCTACCTACTTGTCCACTCACCTACCTACCTAGCCCAAACCTACCAACCCATGTACCAACCTACCTACCTGTCATATGCATCCGGTGTTCTATTTAACACATATATGGTGACTGGAAAGGCCACCAAAGAACACGGAATAAATTATGTACAGAATAGTTTAAGATGACTTGGTGACATGGTACATTGTTAGATGTAGACATAAGAAAATGGCTTAATTGTGGCCATATTGTGGGGTAAGCAGTAATACTCTTTTTTTTGCATTCAAGCCATGATTGTTTGGAATTAATAGGCTCATAGTGTGTGAGGTAAAAGCATTCCTCGCATCATTACAGCACCCCCACCAGTGTGCATAGTTGACACAAGGCACGGTTTTAAATTCTGACTGTGCCATCTTTGTGCTTTGGCAGTATTCAAGATTCAACAGAGCAGAATGATTACAATTACATGAGTTCAATTAATAAGTAATAAATACAAAGTCATATAATAATTATTAAGTATGCAGTCTATATGTGTACATGTTTGTGTGTTCTTTCAGCCACTCTTGGTACCAGGAGATTTGACTGATGAGGACACAGTGAAGAAAACTGTCACAGAGACCATTGCTCACTTTGGGCACCTGGATGTTCTTATTAACAGTGCAGGAATCCTTGCTATGGGCGGCATAGAGACCACCGACTTGGCACAGTATGATAAAGTGATGAATGTTAATGTCAGGTAAGAACTGATTTAGGTTTCATTTTTCTTCCTTTGACATTGACAGTCTGCTTGGCATATAGGTTTTTGGGTTTTTTTTTGGTCGTTCAAAACCATTAAAACCTGTGTTTGGGTTTCAGGTCGGTTTATCACCTTACACAATTGTGTGTGCCTCACTTGATTCAAACCAAGGGCTGCATTGTAAACGTGTCCAGTGTAAATGGCCAACGATCAGTGAGTTCGCGATTTTCTGCATGAAATGAACTGTTTTATTGAATTGTATAAACTTGTAAATGTGTAAAGTTTTTGGTTTCTATAATCGCTTCTATAGTGAGCAAAATTTTTGTGTTACTTATCGTCCTGCAGTTTCCTGGTGTGCTCGCATACTGCATGTCCAAGTCTGCCATTGACCAGTTTACATGCTGTGTTGCTCTTGGTAAGGAAGTCTTTTTTTGTTCATCTTTCTAGAATGTTTCTGGTGTTTAAGATAATGGTGTAGCATGGCAAATATGATTTATTCTCAATTTATATCCCAGAGCTTGCACCAAAGCAAGTACGAGTCAATTCTGTTGGGTAAGTTTGTTGATCCTCTAACTTGAATAGTGGGCAAACATGACTTGCAACGCTGTAATATAATCATCTTCACTGTTGACGTCTTGCACAGGCCTGGTGTGATCATAACAGAGGTCCACAAGCGTGCAGGTCTTGATGAAGAACAATATAAACAGGTCTGATGTGAATCTTTTAGTATTATATCATCTAACATTTCAAACTTGATGACCAATATTTAACTATTATTGTGCGTGTTTTCTTTTTCCTTTCTTGTTTCCGTAGTTCCTTGAAAAGTGTAAAGTCACGCATGCACTTGGCCGACCAGGTGAGGTGGAGGAAGTTGCTCAGGCAATTGCTTTTCTGGCCTCAGATGCTGCTACCTTTATTACAGGTGTGAATCTTCCAGTGGATGGAGGACGCCATGCCATGTGCCCAAGATAAAGCTACATCACCTTAAAAATGGCATTAGCAAATGTAAATAAAAGTTTTGAAAGAATTAAAGCTTGGTACAAAGATCCAAAAGTTCTTGTAATAGTTGCTTGAAAAACTTGTGAAAAAATGAAGTGAAAACTCATTTATAATTAAGACACTATTATTTAATGAATCACAAGTTTGCCAGTAACCTCACAGGTTAGATTTAGAAACTTATTCTACATGGTGTCCCAAAAGTCGTATCCACACAAGAAATGAACATTTGAGTCACTTGCATGTTCCTTTCGTTTATATGCAACAAAGTAGGTAAAAGGTAATACAATTGTCAATTTCTGTCTCTAATAGAGGAACTTATGTAAGACAGAAAACAGGAGGGATGATGTTAGCAGACTGCCTCACACCCATAGTAAAACATGGAGGTAGAAGCTTAATGGTTTATAGTTGTTTCGTAGCAGGGAGTGTATACACACATTTCAGGTGAAAGGAACATTATAACCAACATGGCAACCATCACATACTTCAACATCATTCAAATCCATCTGGACTGCAGGTAAATGGAACCAACTTTACCATACAAGACAACAATTACCTGGAGCATCCGTGTGTTATCTATCATGGAATGGCCTGTTCAGTCACTACACCTAAACACTACTGAACTGCTCTGGGCTGAGCAGGATTGCAGGGTCAGAAAGAAATATCCAACTAGTGAAGAACACAATGTGGCAAGTTGTCAAAGATGCATGGCATGGTTTATGGATTACAAGAGGGTGTACAGCTGTTATTCATGGTAAGGGAGGGTTTTTTTCCCCAATGAAAATACAATTTCTGTACATTTTATATATTTGTTTGGTCAACATATATTTAATGCATACTGTTAAATTACCGAATCAACCTTTATTTATATAAACAAAAGGAATGTGCATGTGTCTCACAAAACCATACAAGTCTAGGTCTTTTGACATTCACCATATGTATATAAGGCAAACTACTTCTATAAGATCTTGAACAAGACTTTTGGGACACCTGTAGTGAATTTACACTGTTGGAAAAGACAGTGGAGGACACGACATGAATCGTTACCGAGGTTTCATGCGTATTTTGCGGAGATCCCATGAAAACCACTTAACGATAGCCGGCATCTATCGTGAACAGAAGAGCTGATGCGTTTCAACAAAGTGACGTTTGATTAGGGAGGTGAGAAAGGATACAAACTGAGCAGTCAAGGGTTAAGGACCCAACTTGGTGTACCATTCATTTAAAACGATTACAAAAAACAGCAGCTGTTGAAAACAGTACAATGATCAACTATACAATAACACAAATAACGGTGTTCATATGATGGGTACGTATTAACAATTAGTGTGCATACAGGGTCTTGCCTTATATACAGGATTTCAAATCCATTAACGTGTTAACACAAGTCTTTAGTAGCCAAAGTAGATTTAAAACCCTTCGAGCATGCTACCTTCATTGGCATTGTCAAAACTGTTCTTGCCATGAATCTGCTTCAAATGTTTGCGCAGGACAGGTTTGTGAGCGAACACCATTTCACAGTAGTTGCAGCGGTGCGGTTTGTCTCCGCTGTGCAGGTTTAAGTGGTCAAGTAGCGAGCACTTTTGCGTGAATGTCTTGCCGCATATTTTGCACTGAAACGGCTTAATTCCGGCATGGACACGCATGTGCCGGTGCAGATTCCCTTTCTGCGTGAACGTCTTGCCACAGAGGAGGCACATAAACAGCTTGTGCATCTTCAAATGGTTGGCGTAGTTCTCCAACTGGCGGAAGACGCGAGCGCATTTCGGGCACTGGTGGTACCACTGCATGGATTTGTCTGTATTTCGAGAGCAGCTCCACACATTCTCCTTCCCCGAACCACTGGGACCAGGAGAGGAAAGTGCATAGTCGAGAGTGGCATTAGGGGTCATCTCAGCAGGACGCGTCTCTACAGTCGAGTTAATGAGCGAGTGCTGGGGCTCTGGGGAACAGAGTGCAGGGGACCGAGCAGGACCACTTTGCAAATTTTGAGACATCTGCATTCGATCATCCACTGATTCCACTTTAATGATATTGATAGGGCTCTCCTCTCCCTGACATTTCCTCTGAAACATAGTAGGCGATCTTGGTTCGATGATTACATCGTCGTCATTATCGTCTTCGATCACGTTTTCCACCTCTTCGTCGTCATCAAACACTGTTTGAATATGTGGTGGCTCTTGTTGCTGTGTGTTACTAGTTGACGTCTGATGAGAATGATGGGAATCCTCAACTTTCTGAGGCTTGATGAACTTATTCAGGGCTTGGGTGCATTGCTCCACAATGTGGCCCATCTGTAAAAAACTGGCTACAGTCAGATAGTGGACAAGTTCCAACTCTGGGAACTCGAGTGTCCCTGTATAACAAGATAAAAGAAGTCTCCGTCCGACTTCTGCGTCCTGCAGCGTCGATATCTCGACTTCATGAGAGTCCTGAAGGAAAAACTGGTCTCGGAGGAAAGGAGAGCCGGCCGCGAACACAACTTTGTGACCAGGAATCTCGATGTCGTTGATGTGCACGATGACGTCGCAGAAACGTCTGTCCTTTCGAAGCACGTCCATCTTCTGGAGCATGGAGTCACCGAAGGTGGCGAAACTGAATTGCAAAATAACACCATCCTGTGCCATGGCTGGCTGTGCTACCTAAAAAACACAACGTCTATTAGCAAAACAATCAGTTACTTTACATTTGTTAAAAGAACTGTACTGTGTTTGTCCTCTTGCATCATTTATACAAATATTTTTACTTGTTTGAGGCAATATATACTACTAAGTTTTTCAAAGTGACTGCTCAATATTATGCTTTATTTTCACAAACACACAATTTCACCTGTAATGTTTACCCCCCACCCACACAACACACTTTTTTTTTAAATAATTTGTCATAGACTGCTAAAAGGATTCACTTTTGACTGTATGGCACAACAGACTTTCTTGGACATTTCCTTCCCCAATTGCCAAATTACATTATTCTCTCATTTAGATGTTTCTCTGTTGTGTCAAAATACTGTCAAAAAAGTTACAATATGACTGCATGATATATAGTTTCATTTCAGACCTCATTTCTCAGTCACTTTTTGCAAGAATTACATATTTAGGATAAATTCAAGGTGCAAAACTGTCCATATGTTTATAATATACCTAAACTTACAAGAGACACCAGTCTGATGTTAAAGTAAATATGATGAGATGTTGTTCTTACAAAAAAAAATTACCTCCATGTTACATATTCAATGTTGGGCATCAATTAGACCAGGGGGGGTCCCCAAATACAAGTGCCTCAGACTGATACCAGACAGTGGATCATGTGCTACCAGAAAGAATAAAAATTTTTCCAAGGTGTTTTATTTTACTTTAAAGAGATAGATAGCGGATAGTGATAGTGGATCAAAACTTGGTCAATCACAGCAATCCACCAATCAGGGTCGAGCGCTCGCTCCTTTTTGAACTTGTTTTGATTGGCACTTGGTGTATCTACTCATCACCGACATACAGTTGAGCATCAGTTCAACCGCAAGCTGAACATTTAGAGAGGAATCAATGATGGAGGAAACTCCAGACTCGAACTCGTCCCAACACCTGTGGCCTTGTTTGAGTGATTCTTTCTGAAGTAGTTAAAAAGAAGATTTTGAGTTAATGATAATTTGAATAGAAATCAATCAGTGTTTGATTTATTAATATTGTTCTATAAATAGATCAGTGTGCTGAGAGTCACAGAGTGTTTTCACATAAACAGTTGATTAAGGAAGAGTCTTATTATAGAACATTATAGCCATAATAAATCATAGTACTTTGGATACTTAAGTACATTTGAATGCAAATACTTTTGTGCTTGTATTTAAGTGAAAGTGTAAAGAAAGCACTTTTACTGGAGTCATATTTTACAGAGTGTAGCTTTACTCAACTACATGGTTTGTGTAGTTCGTCCACCACTAATTAACTTCCGGCTATGCCAATTTCCTGCACTAGTTTCAGTCGCAGGTTTTATGCATCAATTAATTAAGCTTGCATTTATTATGCATTATGGTGCATTACATTTTTCATCATGTGTAATAGTTAAAATTTATAATTAAACCATATAATATGTATTATAATAATACGGTTCGTGGTGCACAAAAAAGGGGGTTGAGGACCGCAGGACTGATATACATCCAATATTAAACAACAAATACAAGTTAATTATTTTATATTAAACCTAAAACAATGCCTTTGATGATGAAATAGCAACAACCACTACCCATTGTATCACTATTGCAATTAAGAGGAAAGACCACAGCACTTTATCAGCTACACAACAACAAAACCAGCCTAGCTATATGTTAGCCAGATAGCTATCTGGCAACCTGTGTACACAATGATCTGTACTGTACCGATCAAATAAAGACCATCGTAAATGCCTTTAAATTTTACAAAACAGCTCTAACATGATTAAAAAACACAGCGCTATGACATGACACCATATTAAAGAAATGAAGTAAAGCGAGCTAACCGTCACGGGCCGGATTACTACCTGAAACCACGGCTATCTCTCCAGAAACCGCATACTAACATACTACATAGTGCGGTTATGGCAGCGCGCCCCCAACAGGTCCCGTACTATGTTGACGTACTACTTAGAATCGTAGTACATACATTTAGGAAGTACCTAACGGCGCAGACATGTGAAGACGGAAGTGGGCGGGGCCACGGGGCGGAAGCGATAAATGTATTTGAAGAAATGTGTTTTATAAAACAACAAAAAAGCCTAAGACTTCAATTCAATAAATTGCTACTTTCAACAACAATATTTATTATACATAAGTTTGATATTTCATTTTTTTTATTCTTTATTCTTTTTTATTTTTCCCTCAGACAATTTACCGCATATTTTGCACAAGGGGGCAGTATACGATAATTTAATTATTTGAGCCAGGTGGAGTCACTTGCCACAGGTCCTGGAGTATTTAGACAGTGTTACAAGTCTGTAAACATTCCTCTGTAGATCTCTAGAATTAAAAACAAAGCAATTCACATGTGATTGAAGTGTAGACACTCAGTTTAATTTATTAAAAATGTGTCAGCTGTTTACAAAATGCATTTATTTCACACTCACTCCACAGGCTTAAATATAACGACTATATATATATAGTTATTCTTTATATAACTATAACAATGTGATACCTGGAAGGAAATCTTTTGCAAGTCAACTACATACTATGTTAGTTTAACTGTAGAAACTTAACATACATATAAGAATTGTTTGTAATACCTGGATGGAAATCTTTTTCAGACAACGAGTGCCTGAAGTCCATCGTTATCACCACATGCTGGTTTTCCTCACTTGAGATGCTTTGCTACAGCCACCTTTAGTTTTGTCCCCAGTCACTCAAAAGCATGTTCACTTCAGTTGAAGTTATGTGACTGGCTCGTCATTTAAGAACATTTCATTTCTTTGCTCTAAGAAGCTTTTGGGCTATTTTTACAGTATGTTTTGACTCATTGTCATACTTTCAAGTTTCTATTATCATGATTTGGGAGGAATCTCAACACAGGCACTGGAAAAAGACACAGTAGAAACTCAGCACAGACAGTATTCCCAAGGTCAGGTTCAAACCATATACCCTGGAGCTGTGAATTGGAAATGCTACCCACTGTTTTACCATAACACCCCTTTAGAGCAATCAGTTTCTAGCAAGTATTAGCATAACTAAAGGGCAAATTCATATTTACACTGATCGGCCAAAAGCAAATAAAAAAACACTGATAGGAGATAAATGACATTGATTATCACATTGCAGTGTTGCAGTTGAAGCTGTTATGGGGTGGAATGTAGCAAGTGAACAGTGAGTTCTAAAATTCTCAAGGTTAAATTATGATGGCTACACGAGTGGTTTAGCGCGTCTTTAAAACAACAAGTTAAGTCTTGGCAGTCATGGATGTTACTTTGACACATACCACCCACATTGTTGTAGACCATGTTACAGGTCTTCATGGCGGCAGTATTCCCTAATGGCAGTGACCTCTTTCAGCAGTATACTTCATGCACACAACAAATATTTTAAGAAATAGTTTGAAGAACCTGACTGGAAGTGGTCATGAGGTACCATGCATGTTTTTGCAGCCCCTACTCTTGGCTCACCATCATTTGTGGATAAATTGTATGATAATAAGGTTTTAATATTGAATATACAACCTTTTTAAATGATATTCTGACATAAGAACAAATATTGGCCAATGCAAACCTATAGCACAAACAAATTCTTGGTGATCAGACACAAAACTGTGCACACAATAAGTAAGTCAGAAAAGATCACAATCAGTGGCAGGGGGAGGAGACTTATGCGTACACACTACATGTTAACGCTGTCATTGGCCTGGTGACGGAGATTTCAACTTAGCAAGTCTGCCCTTGAAACACAACAGGCACGTCTAAATGTGAGAGGGGATAAGGTCAGTGGATATAACAATGAACACAATTCATACTGTACACAATCATGTTAGAGCAAGTAAAGAGCACAGTGAAATCAGTCATTTTACCTCAGGCACAGAAAAGGCAGACTGGTAACAGGGGCAGGTGTCTTTGCTGTCATATAAATCCAGGGTCCTGAGTACAAGCTCAAGTTACTATCTGTGTGGATTTGGGAATATTCTCCCCTTGTGTCCTGAGGGTACTCTAATTTGATACACTGTCTATAAGCATGCAGTTGAATTGTCTTGCCTTATGCCCAGTGTTTCTAGGATTGGCTCTGAATGAATGATGACTGATCAGGATAAAGTAGTTAGTGAAGATGAATGAATGAAATAGTTATCAGCCTCATCAGATTTACATGATGTCCATAATCATGTCTATAAAAAAAACTAGAAAATGCCCACCAGACTGATGCAATGTGACAGCATGCAAAATGTACAAATGTACCAAGATTAAAGCTTCGTAGAGGTTTTGATTGGAAAATGTATTGCAAATGAAATGTGCAGCAATATAACCACAATATGCTTTTTATATCATGTGGCCTCATAGGGGGATTATTTGAGCACACCTTTCTTTATTTTGTTCTGTCAATATTGCAAGTTAAGGGATGTGGTTTCAGATGTGAGCCTAAACAACTCTTGAGTGTGACAAATGATCATCATAATAATACTGTGACCCAGAAAAACACACTAATGTTCAATATCTCGGTCCTATTTCACTTCCTCTTCAGGGTAGAATCAGAGCTGGCTGTAGAAGTCTAAGTTAGAAAAATAGTTACTATTGTATATTAAAGTAAAAAAAAAAAAAAGCTTTTTCAGTACAACTTTGGCAGGAACAGGGCAGGGAGAGTGTTTCACACACAGTCCAGAACAAAGAAATGAGATCTGACACCAGTGTATGTTTTTAGTGAGGCTGATTCTTTCCATGGGGTCCGACAGAGCGGCCAGGGTTTAGCTCTCTCCTGGGCTTCTATACATTGTTGTCTCTGACCAGACTGGTTTCTGTGCTTGCTTTTCAATCTATTACAACACAGTAGTGTAATTTAAAACCACACAGCACAGATAACCTAGCTGTTTAATCCCACAAACTTAATCCTATTGCCTTCTGCTAGGTTTGTTTGACCCACCATATTGTGGATTACAAATATAAAAAGCACACTATATTGCTAATGTGGACACCTGACATTTTTATGTATGAAAGTTGAACAGTACACATAGGCTTTAGGCATACATTGGCCATAATCAGGCACAAGAGCATTAGTGAGGTCAGGAATTGATTTTAGGTGAAAAGGCCTATGGTGCACTAACATTCCAGGTGATGTAAAAGGTGTTTATTGGGGTTGAGGTCATGGCTATGTGCAGGTTACCAAAGTTCCTCTGCTCCAAATTTGGCACACCCTCCCTTCGTGGACCCTGCTTTAAATCGTTGATAAGTTTGGTCATGCCTGATTCACCAGATCAGGCCTTCTTCCATTGCTCTCTGGTCCAGTTCTGATGCTTAAGTGTCCATAAGTGTCCAAGTCCCAACCACTTCATACCAGTAATACACAATAAGACCTGACAATTGGAAGATGCATCTAGCAATCACAATTTGGCCCCTTGTCTAAGTCACTTACTCATTTTTTTCCATTGAGAACTAACTGTTCATTACTGCCTAATATATGCCACCCCTTGACAGATGCCATTGAAATGTAATAATGAAATTTATTGACTTCACCTATCATTGGATTTACTGTTATGGCTGATCGGTGCAACTGGCATTTTTAAGATCTGAATATCATTTGCCATAGATTTTATTTTTGCATACAAGAAAAACATGTCTCTCATTAGGTAATTTCATATTTAAAAGGAGGCATAAGACACACAACAACAATTTTAAATATATGTAAATATTTTTATTTATTTACTTTATCCTCATAACATCTAAGGGAGTTTTTCCTTGCCACAGTCTCCATGGCTTTCTCATCAGGGATAAATACACATCGTTCACCTTGACTGTTTAATTCTGTAAAGCTGCTTTGAGACAATGTCTGTTGGGAAAAGCGCAATAGAAATAAACTTGACTTGACTACTCTGTAGCTATCAGCCTGTACCACAGTTAACCAGAGTATCTCCAATATCCGTTGTTGTACTTCACATTTCAACTTATGTGTTGAGAAGTCCAAAAATAATCTTAATAATGCAAATGTTAAAAATTACCTTTAGAAACAATTGCTAGTTGTAATTAATATGCCAAGTGTTTCATTTCCAAAGTACTGTTTATTGACACTCACTACTACACTGGAGCAGTAATGATTGTGAATGCTTCTGAAGGGAGGTTCACTTGCGCTCCTCAAACTGTTCCACCTCACTTGATTCATCCACCACTTTACCATTGACCATAGTCTGGGTGACCACCTTAACAATCTTGCGTGTCTTCACCTCAGGTACTTCTTGAAAAGAACAAAAAAAGCTGTTAGATTTGTAGTCTGGATTAAGAACACATTAAAGGTGAGGTCATTTAAAATGTTTTGCAATAATGCTTGACTTACTTTTAGGTGCTGGAGACTCTTTGACCCTAAAACACACATAGAAAAAAACAACAAAAAAATGTCATTCATCTGCCAACATACCCTCCTGACATAACCTTAATTTGTCCTCAGTTTAATCTGATAATTTCTGTTATTCTGTACTTACACCTCCTCTCCTTCCAGCAGTCTCCTGTAGGTGGCGATCTCCAGCTCCAGGTTTTGTTTGACCCGCAGTAGCTGTTCATAGTCAGTTTTGGTGCGCTGCATGTCCAGGCGAAGTTGTGAGAGTTCATCCTCCAGCTGTGTCAGTGTTCCCTGCATGTTTTCCATCTCAAGGGTGTATTTATTGTTTGTCTCTCCAAGGTTCCCCTCCAGAACACTAACCTGGAATTGGTTGCAAAGATATATCCAATTAATATTAAATATGGCGACTAGAGTTATATCACTTCCATAAAATGCAGATGCCTCGAGGTGTAGCTTTACAGAAATGTAAGGAAATGGCCAAGGAGAAATTCACTCGCAAACATGACTGTACTATGGGTCTTTATATAGGATAAGCTGTCCGAACCAGTAGCATTTCATTCTTTGTGAAGTAATACATCATGCACTGGTAAACACAGTTAATTACAGTTTGTGTACACATCAAGGCAAACAGCAGATGCAGTAGTCTCTTCCTTCCTGAGCAGATAAATGAAGTGTAGACATGGTATTGACATAATGTTACTGACTGAACAAAGAAAAACCCAAACAGTCTGATATTTTGTGAGTCAAAAGTTTTTAGAGCCTTGCTTTGCTTAACAATAGTTCTCTTTCTCCAGTACCTGTTTACGCAGGCTGTCCAGCTCCACCTCAAGCCCCTGCAGGAAGCGACGTCTTTCACTGAGCTCGTTTTGAGCACATCGTAGAGCTTCATTACTCTCCTTTACCTCCGACTGCACTGTGTCCAGCTGAAATACATACAAAACCATGACCATTTAACCTGTAAACATTAAGGAATAAATACCCAAATTAATGTTTATTCATTTAGACTAACCTTTTTTAGGTACCACATTTCGGCATCCTCCTTGTTTTTGCGAGCGATGCCTTCATACTGGGCCCTCAGTTCAGCCATGACAGCTCCTAAATCTGGCCCCTGTGCTGCATCCACCTCTACATTCACCTGCTCGTTGGCCAAACGGGCCTTCAGTGTGTTCATGTCCTACACAGGGTATAGAAAGTCAGTAGATTTTTACTTGTGTATGATGCTGTGACTTTTACAGTCAACTCTAATTTTAAAACAGGACTGTACACAGGCAAAATGTATGAATATATGAGGAAAAATATCAGTGAACAAAACTAAAGAATTTGGAAACAAATAGCACTCAGTCAATATTATGGTAATGGGAGTGTTTTTTATCTTCACAAACAAACATTGCTGCAAGCTGCTTACCACTTAACATCTGTGAGAATGTAAACTGAGGAGCAGAAAATGTAGATACATCGAAAGATCTATATTGATAAGCTCTACCAAGTCTCAAAAATATTTTCATTAAGGTTTAAGGATTTCAGCTTGCTCCTTGACAATGGTACATAGTATTAATTTCTTCTCAGATTGATTTCTAAATCTAAATCGCTTTTTTTAACCAGTAGCTTTTACTAAATTATTTCTGCCCGACAAACAGTTTTAGTTAAAATCTTGATAAATGGGAATTATAAGATAAGCTTTGTGTGAGATCCTTATACATGAAGCTGGGCTGAGAAAATGCCAAGGTTGTGCCAAACTTCATGGATTTCAGGAATAGACTTGAGCAAAACTAAAATATAATGCACATAATATAATACAGGTTTATTAAAAAAAATAAACCGATTTCATGATGCATTGCTTCAGTTCTCAAGCATTGTCATGAAATAAGTCGGTTTACTTATAATCAGTCATTTACATAAAATCTGATTGTGAGTATAATACTTGTGACTTGGCTGGAGTTTTGTATTACTTTTTATTAATAAAATATTGTGTAATGAAATTGGTTCATTCTTTTTGAATAACCCCGTAATGTATAATCTATTTAATTATGTGTTGCGTAAAATGCTGTCATTGGATATTGTGTGTTTGTAATATGGATAAATTGTACAGCTGGGAAGGCACCACACCCACTTGTCTAAACACCCCCACCCCTTAGGTCCAGAGTTTTATCTCACTGTGGATGTGTGTGTGTGTGTGTGTGTGTGTGTGTGTGTGTGTGTGTGTGTGTGTGTGTGTGTGTGTGTGCGAGTGGGTGTTAGTGGCGGTGGGTGTGTATTTGTCACTCTTGCAGCAATGGTTACATTGGGTGTTTCCGTTTACTATACACATCAACAGCTGTCGCATGTATTACATATAAACCACTCGAATTGTCATAACAATGTCCAATCTAAGATTAATGCAAATATAAATAAAAGACTTGTATTTATTTTACACTGTAGATAAACATTGCGGACTTTATATGACTACCGCTCATTTTAATTTTCTACTGTAAGTAACCTGTCCATCATTTGGTAATATAATAACATTACCTCTTCATGGTTCTTCTTCAGGAAAAACAGCTCTTCTTTTAAACTGTCGAGGTCTCCTCTGAGGGTTGTGTTAATCTGGTCGTGCTCTTGTTTAGCCCTGCGAAGAGCAACACAGTCCCTCTCCACTGACTGACACAGAGCAACTTCTGTCTCCCATCTGTATGAATGGTAATACAAATGTACACATATTTTATGCATACATATGATGAGGGAATTTTTCAAATGTTTTTTATTTTTTTACTGATATGCAGCACTCACTTAATCCGAAAGTCATCTGCAGCTAACTTGGCGTTGTCAATTTCCAGCATAATGCGAGCATTCTCTAGTGTCTTTTTCCTTACCTAAATAACAAACACACAACAGATGTTAATGTAAATCCATAATCTAAGCACTAATACATTTGTATTGAAAACATTGCATGAATGCTAGTATGTGAAATCCTGGTCAAACCTCCTGTCCGATAGCATGAGCTTGAGCGATCATGCCTTCTATGTCATGACCTTTGGGCATCCTCTCCAGCATGGTCTGCTTGATCTTCAGCTCCAGGTCAGTATTGGACTTCTCCAGTGACCGCACTTTGCTTAGATAACTGGCCAGTCGATCATTGAGACCCTGCATTGTCTCTTTCTCACTAGTGCCATTCAGAGAGAGGTTGCTTAGTTTGTTCAGGCCGTTGCCCACAGACATGGAACGGGAGAGTGAGAGGGTGCTCGCTGAAGAGAAACCAGGGGCTTTAGAGCGGCCCCGAATGCCTCCATCTCGCAAAGAAGAGCTAGAGAAAGATGGCTGGCGGGCTGCAGAGTATGTATGCGTTGTGATGCTAGAGGCCATGGTGGCAGTGATGAAGAACTGTAAAAATGGTAAAAAAAAAAAAAAAAAGCAAATATGGCACAGTTTAGGAACTACACACACATACACACAATACACATACACTAGAAACTGAGGAAATAGAAAAATATTGAATGAAGTAAAGTACTTACAATGAGACGTCCTTAATAGAAGACACAAACTGTGTGAATTAAACCCTCTTGAAACAGGTGTAGTTTATATGACACTGGTTTCTCAGGTAAGGCAGGACATTAGTCCCAGAGCTCTTCTTGGATTCTGATTGGCTAGAAATGTGCTGTGGCTAGCCAATCAGATTAGTCCACAGATTGCATGCTTGTTGTAGTTTTTGGATATTGCCTGAATACAGTTTCTGGAACATTAAAACAAACTACAATGAACACATGGATAAATATTAATGAAATGAGTTGTATTGTGAATGATCAACTGATGCAGATTTAGAGAACCTACAGGAACATGTGCATTCTACAGCTCTTGTTTCTGTTCATTGCCATACTGAAGAATTTGCTCCAAGGCACCAAACAAAAGAAACTAAAGATCTCTGCTCTGTCATCTACAGTTTACATACACTAAATATCCGGTCAGTTTCGCATATGCTATAATGAAGAAACCCCATTTAGCCAGCCTTGCATAACCTGTTTAACACACTGTTAGTTTCGACTTCGTTTTTTTTAGGTAAAAAAGTCCAGTTATAGGCACATTGACACCAGGGTACTTAAACCTGAAACCACAGGACTAAGTCTCATAATGGTATGGCCCTTAAAAGGGCACCAACCAGGACAAAGCCTGTACAATAGGCATGCCCCGAGGGCAGAAAGGAAAAACTCCTGAGAAATTGCCCACCCAACATATTGATGTCTGGATAATTGAAACCATCCTCTATTGTGCTGCATATGACTCTGTAATATTCCTCTTTATTCCCAAAAAGAAAGTATGAATAAATGGTTGAAAGCTGAATGATATCAAATAGAGATATTAAATATCAAACAGAGAGAAGCACCTGAAACTGATTTTATTTTGTAAATATTTTTGTCTCACTTATTGTGAACTAACAAGAAAAGAAGACAAAAGAGAGTGATAATAGCTTGTTTTCCTTTCTTGTGTTCCTCAGTGATTTAAAGCAGTACATTGTGTTAGCACCATCATGTGGGTGAAGAAATAAATTGCACATTCAGGTAAATATTTATCAGTAAATATTATATAAATGTTTAAAGGGTTTGGAGACACCATAGCAGATCATCTGTCTCCATACTACTCTCCTCTACATCTGCCACTTTCAAATTAACCACCTGCATGTCTTCCCTCACCACATCCATAAACATCCTCCTTTCTCCTCAGCATTCTTCAACCTATATATCCCACGTCCCTCCTCTGCACATGACCAAACAAATGTTAATCGTGCCTCTCTCACTTTGACTCCAAAACGTCCTACATATGAGGTCCCTCTAATAAACTCGTTGTGAATAATGGTATGTAAGGAGTGGAGGAGTATTCTCACTTTGCACCTAGTGTTTGTGGAAAAACCTCCAGATTTACCACTGTGACCAGACAAAGTGCTTACTAATGAAGAATGCAAAATTATTACTTTTATTTATTTTGTTTGTAATCAAAACGTAAATGGAGGCAACATGACTACAAGAGAACACAAAATTTTGAGTTAAATTGTCCTATATTTCACCACAACTCAATCTATCATAAAATCAATATTGTCAAGTAAAACTGTTACATCAGTCATGACTGGTGAATTCTCTAAGAATAAGGTGTCATATGAAATGTCATTGCACTGATAATAGTGGCCAAACACTATAGCAAAAACTAATGGCAAGCAGAAAGTTGCAGGCAAACTAGGAAGCTGCAATCTTATTTGTTTTGTAAAATGTTTTATACCATTGTCTGGTTACCATTGCAATGGTAATGCCAGCAATTTACACACTGGTGTTGAAGATAAGGCCATTTGAAAGGACCCGAAAGATCTTTGATCTTTGATGCTTAGTGCTCTGCCTGAGGCCACTGTACTGCTAAACGTCTATAAATATTAATTCACAGATCAGACAGACTTATTGATCAGCACATAAAGTATATTTAAAAGATAATGTAAGTCTCTTGAAATTATAGCAATTTCAATCTGAGTTAAATCAATCTAGTAATTGTATAATGTATAATTGGTGCCCCAGCTGAGATCTTGTAAACTTTAAGTCCTTGCAATAGTCCCCAACTCCGCCTCATAATAATTTGCTAGCTGACAAAGACCTTTTCAGGTGACACAGCGGGGAAGTTGACTATAAGGTAATGGTATGCAGCCTGGGGAAACAAAGTAATCACCTCAATCTTGTTAACAAGGTGTGGTTTCAGGTGTGGTTGTATGCAGCCAGCAATATCAATTGAAAAAGACAAAAGAATGTGGTTAAAGACAATTCGGAGAAGGTTTTGGAGATACTGGAAAACACTACAAAGTTGGTCAAGACCTTTCATTGGCTCTGCTGTATTTTTTTGTGGTTGACAGCTTATTTTTGAACTGATAAAAATGACAAGACATTTAGTTTTTCCATCCATTCAGATGGAATTTTTAGAAAAATGAGACATCATATAATGATGACCTGATTAAAAAAACTTGACCGTAAAACATGTTAATGAATAAATTGTGAAGATATTGGCCCTAATATTGTAATAAAGCCACCTTCTGATGATAATTCCTATTTACATGCGTTAGCCAATTAACATGAATGATATTTCATTAAATATATTTTGCAGACATAAATGTATATATTTAGATATTCTTTTCATTTCCATTAACACCGAACATTGTCAATCTTGCATAAAGTCTAAGAATAGACGTGAGTTTTTGGGGTCCTTAGTTCACTGAGAAAGAAAATTCCTTTGTTTAAGCCCTTGGCTTTCTGCCAAGAGAGAGCAGGAAAGGCTGTTTGTTTGGCATGCTTTGTCTACTACATTCACAGACAATTGTGCATGTATTGCAATTAATCTGGTGTTTTGGTGTTCCTGCATGACTGCCTTATTTCTGCAGAACCTAAACACTAGAGATTTGAATCTGCATTAGAAAAGCACAGGATAACATTTAATTTAGGAAAATGACCCATTAGAGCCAATATCAGCACCCCAGTTCCTGCAAAACATGGACCTGCTAACGAGAAAAGAAATGTGTGCTTTGGGAAGGTTTCAGGAATCTGTAATCTGAGATGTAAGAAAACATTCATATTTAGATGAAACAGGTGTGTTATAAATTATTACAATTATTTCTAATGTGAATAGTCTAAAAGTTTTTTTTAAGTTTGCAAGAAAGATTAAGACTAGGTATATGCATGTGAGAATTAGATCCTGCAGGACTAAACAAAATGCATGAGCATGAAGGAATTTTTTTTTTTTTTTACCTTAAAACAGTGTTTGTTAAGCTAACATGATAGAATGTTAAGCTTATGATAAGGGTTGCCAGGTTTCACCCACCCCAAACTACATCTCAAGAAACGCACAAAATGTTTTAAAACGATTCACAAAAGGCCACTATAATTGCATTTTGTTTTTGTTATTAAATGTTTTGAGAAAAATGTTGCTCAGAAATATAGTTGCCATGCTTCATATGTCACTCAAGATAATGCAATTGCTAAATTTCCACCGAGTTCATGAGTTAAGTATTTCCTGTAAATGATCAGATAAGTAATGATAATGTGCATCAGGTCCTTAAAAAACAAAAAAGAAGCGAGCGCACCAGGACCAGACGTAGTTTCACCAACCTGTCTAGAAACCTGTGCTGACCAGTTGGCGTCCTTTTCACAGATCTTTAACAGATCACAACTAATGTTCCACCATCATCCCCATCCCAAAAAAAACAAAAATCAATGGAGTTAATGACTACAGCCCTAACATCTGTGGTCATGAAGTAATTTAAAAGACTGGAGTTTTCTTATTTAAAGGACATCACCGGACCCTTTGTGGACCCACTGCAGTTTGCTTACCGAGCAAACAGGTCTTTGGACAATGCGGTGAACATGGGACTGCACTTCATCCTGCAACATCTGGACAAACTGGGGATTTATGTGAGGTTCCTGTTCGTGGACTTCAGTTCGGCTTTCCACACAATCATCGAAACACTCCTCCAGACCAAACTAACCCAGCTCTCTCAAAACGTCTTTCTTTATCGAAAGCTGGGCTATTCTTTAATTAATTTCCTGCATTTTTGCCTGTGTATTGGAAAAGTGAAACAAATTCAATGTGTAGACTTTCATTTTCTTATGTAGCAGATGTTGTGGTAATGCAAAGTTTTCCACAGTCTAAACATCTGGAGGATTTGTTTATAAATTAAAAAGTAGTTATTGTGCTCATTACATCGTGATATTGATGTAGCCGTATTAGCCAAAGCACCACTGTTAAAAGCATAAACGTTTGTACCTTAGACATAAAAGCAGACAAACTGCCAGTCTATCATTTACAGCAGACACCCTTATACATAGTGACTTACAAATATCTTCATTCATACAACTGAGCAGCTGAAGGTTAAGGACTTTGTTTAAGGGCCTGAAAGTGGCAGCTTAGTGGTTATGGGATTTGAACTCATGACTTTCTTAACAGAAATTCAACATCCTAATCACTGAGCTATCACTTCTCAGGCCTACATAGGGAACTAACACATTTATTAACACCTTATTTTAATGAATTAAAAAAAATTAAAGTTAAAAAAAACTTTTTGAAGTAGAAAGAAAACATTAAGGTATCAATAAAGTAATTGTTTATTAAACAGTAAGAGGCAATTGAAATGTGTTTATTATTTCTGTATCCCTGAAGACCATGTTTCTTTTAGTCTTAATGCTTATTTGTTACTGTAGCTGTTCAGGTTTGTAAAGTGCAGCTCATGAAACATCTTAATGATGGTTATTGTGTTAGATGATGCTCACAAAGAATGCACATTTCCGCACAATGCCTGATGTTTAGCATGCTGAAGCTTCTTTATAAGCAAGAAGGTTTTGCTAATGATGTTTGTGTACTTCATTTTTAATAAAAAGCTTAAAACTGCCTACAATACATAATTAGTATATTTACAATGGATCAATAATGTAGTACTGATATTTAAGAATGGCAGTAGGAAATATTCTCATTAAGGCACAAAAGCTTTAAGGTTAGACACTGGTGTCAGTCTGGGGTGTAGTTACCATTCCAGTTTATCCCAAAGATGTTAAGTGGGGTTGAGGTCAAAGCTCTGTGCAGAACACTTTCACTACAACAAACCACGGACCTTTGAATATAGCTGCCATGGACTTAAACTCCCATGATACACATACATTCTCTATTTCCCCTTCGGGAACTCGAGCTGCGTCGTAACGCTTTGGGGGGTTCCCAAAGCGTTACGACGCAGCGTCTCCTTCCCTCAGGGAACTAGGGTTACGGTCGTAACCTAGAGACGATATGTAACTGTATAAAATGTACACTTCTTGTTACGTAGTCTCAGTTACATTTAAAAACAACTGAACCCTTGTCAGGTGATCACCTGACACCTTGTTCCAACTTGCTTTTTCTCTCGTACTCTGATCTAATTTAAGCCTAAATTCTATGTTAGTTCTTAGTTCTCTGCCTGTTTTTGACCATGATTTTAATTGTTTTGATTTTGTTGGCTCAGTTAATAAAAGCTGCACTTTCCTTTATTTGCATCTGTCTGTGACTGCTTTACATGACATATACAGTGCCTTGATGGATATCACTTTTATACCATCTAACTGTAGGCCTTCTGCCTAAACTTTATTTGATACACAAGTTAATCAACTCAGCTTCCTCTCTCTCAAACAAACAAACAAATGAATAAATAAATTATATTCAATCATATATATATATATATATATATATATATATATATATATATATATATATATATATATATATATATATATATATATATGGAAATAACACTAGGAAAATAGAAATAAATAAAAAAAGTGTCACATGCAAGATGTTAATTGTACAAAGCCTGATTAACATCTTGCATGTGACACTTTTTTTATTTGAACCTTTAACCTCTAACTCTTATAATGATTTGTAATAATGATACTTCGCTGTTGATTCTACCAACATTATGCAATATCTATTTTCCTAGTGTTATTTCCTAATTGCTAATACAGAAAAAGTATACAAAATGGCCTTCAGTCTTTGTTTTTGCAACAACGTATCTTGAAATACAGTAATCCCCCGTTTTTTTCCGTGGTTCGAATCTATCTAATTTGTTTAGCTGATTAACCAAAAAACTTATAGGGAATTGTTTTTTATGGTTTTTCATGTTAAAATAATGAAATGTATTACTAAAAATATAATTATTAATTATAAAATTAAGTATAATGTTAATACAGTACAGTACTGTCTATATAAAATAGCAGTTTTGAGGTGGTGTATCGCTGCCGGTTTTGGAACTTAACCACAACGAAAAACAGGGGATTACTCTATACCATTTTATTATGAGAAAGCTGGTGGATTTGTGTCAGGAAACTCAAAAAAGTCAAGCAGACAAAAAGGTGTTCGCTTAATTTTTTTTTATATTAAAAAAATGACATCATTGTTCATAGTTTCAGAGGAGAGTTTTATAGGCATTTATATAATTTTGTGGCATATACATAAAATAGTGTAGATAGAAAATGGGTTGCATAGTGAAATCACTGTACTGGTTGGGTCTCTGGAATAGTAGGACAGCACCATAAATAAGTGATAAATGAGCTTTTATTAACTTGAATATGAGAGGTATAAATCTAATTATAAATTCCAATAGGAATATAAATCTTGCTTTAATCGACGGAAATGTGTTTGCTCAAAAATTGTAATGCAACAATTAGTGATATGAAATGTTTACTAGGTCATTATGCATCAATGACATAAACAAAACCTCGGTGCAAGAAATAGCAAAAACAGGTCGCATGGTGGCGCTAAAAATGCTCTAATTTCGAGGCTGCCCTGTAACCCGACACTTATCTTTCGAGCTTTAATCGCAGTGTGTGGATGCGGTTTAAATATGAATGTATTGCATGCGCAATGAGCTTCTCAGCTTGGGAGGAGGTAAAAGTTTATCTTTGCTTTTGAAGAAGGTTGGGTATTTGCCAGCTGTTTTTTTTTCCGCAAACCGCCTTTACTCAGCTCGGTTAAGCATCTCCGATCTCATAGTCAGCAGAAGTGCAAGGGAAAGAAAGCGCAGGGCTGAGAACAAACGCATGCGTATTTACGCACAGAATACCGCACTTGGCTTGGCCATCCATTCCACTACGCTGCTTATGAGAGAAACTTCAGCTGTCGGAATCGCTCTTTTTACTGTTCCTCTACAATGAAAAGTAAGTTTTGAGAAGTTCTTTGTGTGGTTGTTCTGTAAATGTATATAACAACCCCCTTTGTGCTTCCTCTTTTTCTTCTTCAGCATTAAGCAGTTTTCTCCTCGTGTGGTTGTGCACTCTGGTGCAGGAATGGACATTATCCAACGGTGAAGAAGAAAACTCTTCTCCAGCAAATAGTAGTAAGTGTCCAAGTGGTAATACCTTTAAGTGTCCTGTTTATAGCTGCGTGGAGAACAAAATATCATGCAAGAATAGAAAGAATAAAAAAATGGTAATGCCTCCAAGTCTCATGTATTATTGCGACATGGAGAACATGCTTGTATCAGTGTAACTTGCATCTTTTTTTTGAAAGAATATTTCACTTTAGACACAATGGGGGCAAAAAACAAACAGGAAAATTCCCAGTTTTGGGAAAACACTTACACAATAGGATTACAGGTTGTTTATTAAAACCTTGGAAACAGTTAATAATTAATGATAGGTTTGTGTGATCTTGTGCTTATAAACTTTGTTGTCTTAAATAAAACTCCTTTTTTAACCCTCTGTCGGTATGCATGAGAAAGAGCATGCCTGGTCTTGAGTGAGCCGGCTGAGATCATCAGTGTCTGACAGTCTACTTTCTCACTACTATATCAAGTCACCCAGTAAACCCCCTAAAGGGTTGTAGAAAAGCCAATACATAAAAAAAACGTTCATTAATGTATTCTTTGTGTGGTTAATGGTACATGGAAATATATTTTTTTACTTGAAGCTTGCAATTGTGTAACAGGCCTTATCAAACTTTCTATCAGCTGATGTTAGGCAGCTGCAATTCATTGGGGGTGGGTGGGGTGTGGTGGTGAGGATGGTAGGTGTTGGGGGGGAGGAGGGTCCTGGATTTCCATTCCTTTTTTTCCTGGCTACTTGCGAGTAATTTACAGCTGTTAATGTGTAATGGCTGTGAATGTGTAATAAAGCTGCATGAAGTAATCTTTTAGAGTTCCTGTCAGAAGGGCATATGGTAGTGTGGATTATGCTGCATATCACATAGCAGAAAACATTCCTGGAAGTAGATTAGCTACACTAAAATTGCCCTGGGCATGAATGTAATGAATCTTTAGTAGGACTTTGGTGGTCCGGTATTGTCTTGTAAAAAAAAAAAAATTGTATTGTATCTTTAGCACTCAATCTTATTTATCTTACACAAAGAGAGTACTACCAGGAGGAGGTATCAAAGCAGCTGTAAATTTGCCACAAAATTCATTCACTGTGCCATGTGACTTCAGCGCAGAAGTTAGCAGCACTTATCACAAAACACATGTCTAGAGTTGAGTTCCTGTGAAAATTTTCGCTTGAATTGATCGTGGGAACTATTTCTATTATTCTTGGACAAACTGTATAGTCTGGTTATCTCTCATGTAATACATAAAACCACAATTCATTTAGAGGTTATGTTATTTTAGGATTATGCCAATCATTAAAGCAGAGAGAGGAAGTTATATAACAATGGCAAGAGATTAAATTGTTTGAGTCATATATCTTTATTAGGGTCAGTTATGTTTATGTTACATTTTTTAACATGTTAATGTTGAAATAAGCGGACCAACCAAGTGTATTTGGACAGCGGTAACGTCCTCGAGGCCTGCTGCTTTACCAAGTAGATGAACAAATGCAATATGTTCTTCATGGGAATTCAAGATTCATGTTTCGCAAAAAACAATAAAGTTAAAAAAAGGACATATATCACAAAAAGCAATTGTTTCAAGAACTTTTGTTTTATACATAAAATTCATGAATATACAGTATATATATATATATATATATATATATATATATATATATATATATATATATATATATATATATATATTTGTCTTTGTTCACAGTGAATCCTTGTTGCTACTACCCATGTCAAAACCGGGGAATCTGTGTGCGATATGAACTAGACCAATACCAATGTGACTGCACCAGAACTGGGTACTATGGGAAAAATTGCACTACCCGTAAGTAAACCTTTATTTTATTTTCTACTGTTCCTGTTTTGATTTGTTTTAGATCCTGTTTTTCGTTGGATTAACACATTTATATAAATATACACATATACATACATATGTTGTTATTTTTTATAAAAAAAGACTGAATAGTTACTGGATTAGGTCTAATTTCATAGAGTATATGATCAATGTGCTTACTTTTCAACATATAAGGATAGCTTTAATATAACTTAACACTTTAAAACAAACATTATGCCCAAAACACATTGATTTGAGTCTTACTGTAGTGTCTGTAGCAAACAAAATTATGCACGTGAACAACTAGAAGTAAAACATGTACACACCTTACAAGCATAGTTGTTGGAGTTCGAGTTGCAGTGCTTAGTTTACCAGCAGTTAGTCTCTAGCGGCTCATACCACTGCATTGTATGCACTATTACATTCATTCTTCAGTGATTAATATTTTTTACGATCAAAAGCTAAATAATGGATTCTTAACATTTTGGTATGAGTTGTAAATCCTCTAAAGACAGTGTTGGACAGCACACACAGACTAAGAATTTCAGATTAGTTGTGTAAGAGCTCTAGATAGCAGCAGCTGTGTCTGTAGGTCTGAAACTGAGCTTGGCAACATTATCTCTTTGGGGCTAATGGAAAGTCATGGAAATAGAGGGAATATTCTGTTGCCTGAGGAGAAATCTAGTTACTATAAACTCTGAAAATGTAGTACAGGTTGTTCCCATGGATTTTATGTAACTGCTGGATTCAAATGGATGGGGGTGTGTTTTTGATCAGACAGACATGATTATACTTACGGGGTAGGGAGGGTGTGATTTGTTTGGTTGAAGATAAACCATTTGATTAGATAAAAATATGCAATTCTATATTTCTTAAAAAATGCAATTATGTAACATTACCTCTGTAACTTATGTAGTTCTTTGTGTTTTATATAACATTACATTTGTGACTAAATGAAGAATTTAATTTTTGCACAAGACAAATAAAGACTGAGTGTTAGAACAAAACAGCAGTAATAGCATCTGTGTGGTTTCTTCTTCAGACTTATTGAGTGTTCACACCTTCTATGCGGTTTCAGTAACAATACAATGCTTAGAACCAGAAACAAACAGCATGTAACTCCTGCTGGACTTGGTATATCACCAAGAGTACACTGGCAGGATTAGAAATTCTAAAACTAGAGAGCAAAAACTAAGGTAAATCAATGCACTGTTCCTAAAACAAAAATAATCCCTATTATGTTTTACTATTGGCTGATTTGGTAATTAGACAGTTTAGTGAGTAAAAATCATTTGAGAGTTTATACAGTAAAATCATTAAAAATGCAATGCCTTTTAGGATTCTTACAGTAGCATCAATGATTCAATTAAACTTGTCTGTTGTTCAAATCTGTTGAAGTTTAAACACAAGCGGAAATAGTAGTATAAGCTTTTTCATTATAATTTAAAAATCACTTGTAGTTTAAACACATTTCATTTATACATTTTACCTCAACTTAAATTATAGCATTACAGAATTGTATTATTGTGTAGAGTAATCATTCCAATAGCCACATCATCAGCTACTATTTACATGTTTATGCTGTGGAAAAGCTGGACCCAGATTTCAGGTGTTCACATAAAATTTCTTACGTCTGAAAACAATTTCAAGCAAATTACAAATTGTACATATCAGTGGTTTAGATGTTATTTATAAAGTAATGGAGAGTGTGTTAGAGAAGTGAAGAAAAGAGTGCAGGCACGGTGGAGTGGGTGGAGAAGAGTGATAGCAAGAGTGATTTGTGATAGAAGAGTATCTGTGAGTGAAAGTGAAAGTTTATAGGACTGTGGTGAGACCTGCGATGTTGTATGGTTTAGAGACAGTGGCATTGAGTAAAAGACAGGAGGTGAAGCTGGAGGTAGCAGAGCTGAAGATGTTGAGGTTTTCGTTGGGAGTGACGACGATGGACAGGATTAGAATGAGTTTATTAGAGGGACGGCGCATGTAGGACGTTTTGGAGACAAGGTGAGGGAGGCGAGATTGAGATGGGTTGGACATGTGCAGAGGAGGGACGTGGGGTATATCGGTAGAAGAATGTTGAGGATGGAGCTACCAGGAAGAAGGAAAAGAGGAAGACCGAGGAGGAGGTTCATGGATGTGGTGAAGGAAGACATGCAGGTAGTTGGTGTGACAGAGGCAGATGTAGAGGACAGGCGGGTGTGGAGACGGATGAGCCGCTGTGGCGACCCCTAATGGGAGAATCTAAAGAAAAAGAAGAAGAAGAAGAGGTTTAGATGTTATTTATCACACTACAGGCCTGTGCGTATCTCAAAATGATTTGTTTCTTTTTTCTTGTCCTTAAAGCTGAGCTCTTGTCCAGGGTCATTGAGCTCTTGAGGCCAAATCCTGATGTCATCCATTACATCCTGACCCATTTTTACTGGCTATGGAGCTTCATCAATAAAACCTTCTTGAGAGATTGGATCATGTATAAAGTCCTCACAGGTAGGTTGTTTAAAAACTTTTCACTGTTCTCTCTTTCCTTCTGGATGAAATAGTCAGTGCACCCATTTTGACTGAATGCAACCCCTAGTGGTACAGGATATTCTGATGTCATTATTATCTAATGTCATATCTAATCATATTTAATGTGAAATCCAGTTGATGAATGCTATTTAAACATTTTGTGGTCAGTACGTATTTATGTTGCAGTGGACAGATGCTTCACAGCTGATGAACATAAATGCAACCTTCAATGTTTGCAAAAGTCAGCTTAGTCATATCCTTCCTCATTGCTGCATTTGTGAAGCTGGGAATCTGGTTTGCTCCATTTATTTATGTGGTTAAATCATAATCTGGGTCTCATACATAGAAGCATATCAGACTTCTGTAATGTTTTATTGTTCAGTGATGAAAATGACAAGCGATGAAAAAAAACCCCACTTCGTTTTAAAATGTCTGCTTGTTGAATGCCTCACAGCATTCAACAGTGGCCTGATGAAGTATTGTGCTTCTTTTATGTAACAGAAGAAAACAATGAATAACATAAATGTATTAATATTTTAGGCTGATTTGACTTCTAATAATTTAGCATAGTTGGTGAGCTATATTAGTGTTGCTTGCTAATTCATTCATTCAAACATTTATTTATTCATTCAAGTTATTGATTTAAGATATAAGTGGAAGGGAGGTGGTACAGTTGCTCAATGGTTAAGGCATTGGCCTCTGGATCAGAAGGTCACAAGTTTAAGGCCCTTGACACTTTTGCTCTGGAAAAGCGTGTCTGCCAAATGCTATATAAGTTACGATGGCTGGACTTTTTCGACTGATGACGATTTCGATACAACAAAAGAAATATTATTTTAAGTCTCGCATGGCAGGCAAACGTAACAGTGTATATGCTGTATGAAACATTAAGAGCTGTCAGGATGTACATTACACATCTCCTGCCTTCTGAGATGCCTTACTCTGACCAGTGGTTGACAGAGTTCAGTTGTCTCAATGTTAGAGCGTGTATCTTTTTCTATTTTTTTTTTTGGTGTTTTAAAGACCAATTTTAGATTTTTAAGCTTTTTTTTGACATCATCAGACATTGAAATGGAGCGCATCCGGCTCAGTCATCCACTCGTAAACTGGTGCTCGTGCATGTGCCCGCTGCTACATACATATAACCTGTAAAGTTTAAATTATTTAGCAAATTGCAGCATACTACCCCACACTGATCAACATTCTTTAATATTCCTGTGTAGGCAAGACCATGTCTCGAATTTTTTTTGAGTGTATATATATTTATGTTTATATAATAGGTGTGTGTGTGTGTGTGTGTGTGTGTGTGTGTGTGTGTGTGTGTGTTTAGGTATCATTTACAGTTGTAAATTGTCTGAAAACATTTTACTAAGGTGATAAAAAAACTGCCCTTAAAATCGTACCAAGAAAAGAGGAGGAGCTGAGATAACTGAAGTGTAAGAGAGCTGATATAACTTAAGGGTGTTGATTTCTCACGATGCTGCTGTTCAGAGTTGTGCTCACAATCTAACACAATCTAACCATGAAACCGAACACTAATACTGAGAAATGCAGATTCACCATTTTTAATAATCTGCATTAGGGTTCATGTATCGCTTCCATATGCTCTGACTATGATACAGAATGGTTTTAAAAAAAGAAGAACTACATTAGACAGTATGTCAGTTTGCCTGAAGACAGACAACTTCACTTAGGAGATAAAGAACTGAACATCAACAAAGTAGGGGCCTATGTGTACATAAGGAAACAAGTATGCATGAAATGTTTACAATGTTTTCTCAGCTTGCTTGACTTCTCTCTCGTTTCGCAGCTTCGAATTTAAGTAGAATAATTCTCAATCTTTTTTGTGTGCATGCTACAGATCTGTTAAGAAAATCCCCACAGACAGAACATCCTGCTAATATTCGCTCAGGCTAAGACTCGCTTTATCAGTTCCTGTAATGCAGTGTACAGGGTCTTTCAAGCCCCCCGTTGTTATGGTTACTCGTGTAGTCCGCAGAAAGTCTTCAAATTCCTCACATCTCCCTGCTGCTGCCAAGGGTTGTTGGCATGTAAGCCTTCATATATTCACTCTAAACTAACCTTTCAGAGTTGTTCACCAGAGAGCTGTAATGTCAAATCAGTCCAGTGAGTCATATAGTCAAACAATGACTTAAAACCAGTCTGTGTGAACAGTCAAGTGTGAACGAAAATGTAAAAAAAGAAGTGTAAAATAAATTCAAATGATAATGGCATACACACAATGTGTTATATTGATACAGAGTTTTAGCAAAGCCTAAAGGAAGAACTTTAACATGTGTTCATGGCAGGCTCCAAAATATGCTCCAACCTTTCAAGGTCTATTAAACGAGAGCAATTTCAGCGGAAGAAAATGGTTTTGCAAAGGAACTGTAAACCCGACATAACATAAGCCACAGAGTGAGGTGTGACTTTGTAGATAGTATTCACATTGTTATAACTAAGGCTGCAACAACTAATCGATAATAATCGGTAATGAAATTTGTTATCAATGAATGACGTTAAAGAATTGGTGGGCTGCTCAAGTTAAGGGTTAGCGTGATGGTGAGTTAACACAGCAGTTAACAAAATGATGGAGAGTACAGGGTCGAACTGCAGCAGGTAAAAGTGTGCACCCGAATAAAGGCGAAACATCAGCACGGTAAGCAAAAATCCTGTAGAATCCTCACCATGTGAAAATGGTATAGATTAATGACGTGCTATTGTATAAACTCTTTGTAACTTTGTAACATATCTGTTTTTAAACGTGATTAACTGCGTTTTTACTCTACATTCTAATGCTTGTTTTTTATGCTTTTTTATGATTTGTCATTTAATTATTATACAAAAAAGTTGTATTATATTTTGTATAGATTTTTTAAGCCTGGTTGTCAGCCATCTGCAGTTATCATTAAAAACAATACAAATGTTGATTTACTCAAATTGCTTCACCTTGTGTACTCAAATGCTTTTTTTGTTAGTTTTTCTTAACAGAAAGAAACAATCCATTATGAGTCAATTTGTTAGAGGAGAAATCCTCTGCACTGGTCAACAAGCAGCTACTATAAGCTTTATAAAATGTCAAAATTAAACATAGTTAAAGTTAATAAGTACACTTTTATACATAAATACCCTGAATTAGAGTTTATATAGATATAATAAGCAAAACGTCTAAATAAAAAAAAGTTCAGATGTAAAACAACAACGGATTAATCGGAAAATAATTATTCAAGTATTCGATTATCAAATTGATTGTTAGTAGCAGCCGAAGTTATAACCCTGTCTCCTGTGTCTCACAGTGCGATCCGACCTGATTCCCAGCCCTCCTACTTATAACTCAAAGTATGGCTACCTGAACTGGGAATCCTATTATAATAGCACTTATTACACCCGACTTCTACCTCCAGTGCCGCTTGACTGTCCAACACCTATGGGTACCAAAGGTAGGGTAGTCAGTAAGAATAAATATCAATTAATAGCAGTTAAATGTATTTACAGAGTACACTACTAAAGTAATTTAATACTTTTAAAAACTGTTAATTTATTTTCTCTCTGCAGGAAAAAAGGAGCTTCCTGATCCCAAACATTTGGTAGAGAAATTCCTTGTGAGGCGAGAATTTAGGCCAGACCCCCAGGGTACAAATTTAATGTTTGGCTTTTTTGCTCAGCATTTCACTCACCAGTTCTTCAAAACCCACAATCGGATGGGGCTTGGTTTTACCAAAGGTCTAGGTCATGGGGTGAGTTCTTCCAGAAAGTAGAAAACAGTCAGAGTTAGTTAATTTGGATATAATTTTTATAGTCAAAAAGTCTATTGAAAATTAGCATTGAAAATACTTATTTTATTTTATAAATAGGTAGATGCTGGCCATGTCTATGGAGATAACCTTGAACGGCAGCTGAGTCTCAGACTTCACAAAGATGGGAAGCTAAAGTACCAGGTACCGCTACTGCTGTAAAATTGGCATGGTCTTACATCTTTTTTTTTTTTGCTCTTATTTATTTCTTCTAACTTTTTGTTGATACAACCAAATCCTGTAGAGATTTTAATCAGGAGAATGTTTTTTCTGATGCCACATGTTCAGCTAGTGATATCTGAAGATATGGTTATACTTTTTTCTAAGGCATGGAGATTAATGTTGCATAAGTGTTTGAATGAATCATAAGATAAGAAGGACGAAGGAAGGTTTCTACACCCATGTAATGCTTTGCTTCCCCCTTTTCTTAGAAAAGGCTTATTTACCAGTTGGTAGGTCCGTATATTATGTGTCTTGGAGATGAGCATGCAGAATACAGTAATTACGTTTTAAAAGGAAGCTTGAAATTCTTGCACATTTTGCAGAAAAAGAAAAACCAGCCATGGCACCATTTATTGGTTTATTTTAACTGCTGTTTTACAATGTCCTGTGTTGGCAGATGATAAATGGGGAGATGTACCCACCTACAGTGGCAGAAACCAACGTGAACATGCATTACCCTCCATCCGTTCCACCCGAAAATCAAATGGCTATTGGTCAGGAGGTGTTTGGCCTCTTGCCAGGATTGAGCATGTATGCCACCCTGTGGCTACGTGAACACAACCGTGTGTGTGACATCTTAAAGAAAGAGCATCCCACCTGGGGAGATGAGCAACTATTTCAGACCACCAGACTTATTATTATAGGTGAAGTTGTGTTTTTTTTTTTTTTAGCAGAACTTATTGTTAAGTGCTAATAACATTAACATTGACAGCATTTAGCAGATGCCCTTATCAAGAGCAAGGTACAAAAGCTCTTTGAAATCTCTATCAATGAATGAATTAACACTGGATCACTAGGTTTCAAACTTAGAATACCAAAACACTAAAACCATGTTGGGAGGAATTATAGAAAAGGTATATATATATATATATATATATATATATATATATATATATATATATAACAAACTGGGAAAATAAATGCTAGTTTGATTGTTCCAGGAAGAGGTAGGGCTTCACCTGTCATTTGAAGATAGCCAGTGACTTGGTTGTTCGGACATCTAGGGCAAGTTCATTCCAGCACCTCAGTGCTAGAACAGAAAAGAGTCTTGTTTTATACTTACATTTTACCCTGAGAGATAGTGGAACAAGTTGAGAAAGATCTGCTAGAAGATCTGAGGGAGCATAGTGCAGTGTGACTAGAACAAAAAACAAAGGACCATTTGGGAAGGAATCACACCCCCGTAGTCAGTTTATGAAGATTTTTGTGAGGGAAGAGCAGGCCAGGACAGCTAATAACAAGGTTGCCATTGTTACCTTATTTACACCAAAGTGCACTAGGAAAAAAAACACAATAACTGCAAAAACATGTTTAAGATGTCTGTACATAAAAAATGTGTGTGCGCTATGGTGATTGTTGGTTCCCACACAAAGGCTGAAAGAAAAGGAAACTTTGCCCCAAGTTTTCCAGTCTCTATATGTTAAGGTCTAGTTTAAAGATTTTTGCATGTTTAAAGAAACATAGTTGTGCTGGAAATTTCATGACATTGGACAGTGGTAACTCTGTGGTTAAGGTGCCGGCTACTGGTCGGAAGGCTGGGAGGTTAAGCCCTGGGATTGGGACCTTTCTCAAGGTTGGGCCCTTGAGAAAAGCCCTCTGTGCTCCAAAGGCTTTTTATCATGGTTGACCCTGTACTCTGACCCCAGGTTCTGAACAAGCTGGGATATGCAAAGAAAAGAATTTCACTGTCCTGTAATGTATATGTCACAAATAAAGGCTGTTTTTGATCATTGACTATGTTGTACAATTTTAAAATGTATTCTATGGCTAAGTCAGCAGTTGAATTTATCATTTTGTTTGGCTGAAAAACAGGAGGTGGTCTAGACCATATTGAGAAACCCCCTGATCAGAAAGCTCTACAAGAAAATACCCAGAGATACTTTCAGTACTTTTTGTATCATTTTTCATAAAATGTTTTCTTAAATTTGCTTGCTTTCCAGGTGAAACGATCCGGATAGTGATTGAGGATTATGTACAGCACCTAAGTGGCTACCAACTAAAGCTGAAGTTTGATCCAACCCTGCTCTTTAAGTCCCAGTTCCAGTACCAGAACCGCATTGCCGTTGAGTTTAACCATCTTTACCATTGGCATCCATTAATGCCCAACAGCTTCTTTATTGATGGAAGAGAGATTCCCTATTCTGAGTTCATGTTCAACACCTCCTTACTGACTCACTATGGAGTGGAGAAACTGGTTCAGGCTTTCTCAGTTCAGCCAGCAGGACAGGTGAAATTTGCATCTCTTTTGACTTTAAGTAAAGATAAATCAATTTATGTTTATTTTCAATCTAGGAAGTTTGACAAGAGTGGTTTTATTTACACTTTCAGTCAGGTTTTATGGTATTGGTTTAGACATTTTTTTAATTTGACATAAGAATAACCTGTAGATTTTGATTCGCATTGTGGTCTTTAAGAACATAATTGGTGCAATGTTGCATAGTCTCAAAAAGGAAGTGTTGTATTTTGTCTTTTTGAAATGTGTTTATTTATGAAATAGACTATGTGAAACCAAAGTGCTACGTGCTCTTTCCCCAAAACCGTTGCTTCAGCTGTTCATATTATTAACATGAATCTTCTTGTTTAGTGATGATGGGGAAAACAGGGTGCTTAGGAAATTATTGCTACATTTGAACAAACCTATGTATGGATGTTTCAACTTGTAAGACATAATATCATATATTTAATTGTAACAAATAGTATATTAACACATTAGTATTTATTCAATTGTAACAAAACTGTGAATGTGGTCCATCTGTAAATTAATATCTATAAACTCTTTTGGAAGTACACTATATGGACAAAAGTTTGTGGACACCTACCTTCATATGTGCTTTTTGAACACTACTTTGTTAAAAGACTTCCTATACAATTGTGTGTCTCTTACTTTGTGGTGACAGTTACCACATATGGCTAGAAATGTAAGGTGTCCTAGTACTTTTGTCTGTATAATGTATATTAAATTCTCTGTGTATGCACTTTCATTTTATATGTGACCCAGGTTTTGGACAAGCTGGAATATGCAAAGAAAAGATTTTCACTGTCTTGTGTATATATATATATATATATAGTACATGTATATATAGATTACAAACATTCCTTTATGCTGTAACTGAATATTATTATCCTAATGCCTAGAGATGTCCTGATGTGAATGTCTGAATTGTTGAGACCAGGACTGAACCATTTTTTCACACGTATTAGAGTAATAGCTATGAGAATGCAAACCCAATTTGGTGTATTCTTACAAATTCGATTACAGCAACTGCAACATTGGGCTAACAGTTATACACAACTTAAAGTGTTGCATAATACAGCAAAAATAAAAATAAAGGTTATTAAAAACCACAAAGTTTAGCCAAACTGAAAATCATAGATTATATTCTGTGAAAACACTGAGGATTTTTAGCCTTATATACCCAAATCGAAATACCAGCCAACAAACATTAAAAAACACATGCTTCCTGTAGTTTAACACCCTCACACTCCCAAAATATCTAGTCTGACTGTGATTCTTGGGAGGAACTTGAAAAGTATGGAGAAAAATGGAAAAGTATGTCAACACAGTTTTTGTACTAGAACAGACATACCCTTTAATTAACACAGCAGTTATGATCTAGTCACAGGCTCCATACCAACATTTCATTTGGTGACAGCATACATTCTAGATTTTAATGAACATTTTAGTTTCAAGTTTGCTGGTGTACATTATGAGCAGTCTGCAACAGGAAGTGGTGTCTTTTATCTTTTTAAATGTATATTTATTTATAGAATAGGCTGTGTAAAACTGAAGCTGAAACATTTTGTCATCTTCTCCCCTAAAACTGTAGCTTTAGATTGTTCTTTAAAGCTAAACAGGATTTGTTGTGACACTTGTATAATGTGCTTTTAATTGGTAAAAGCCAATATTGGGTAAATGCAGTTTTTTATATTACAAACTTAGCCTGCTGACTTATCAGTTATATGCAAAGTAGATGCTTCTCATTTACAAGTGTTCTATGTGTGCTTTATTAATTTTTTTTTTTTCAGATTGGAGGTGGTCATAATTTACCACAGATTGTGGCCAGAGTAGCTGAAGGAGTCATTAAAGAATCTCGGGAACTTCGGCTACAGCCATTCAATGAGTACCGCAAAAGATTTAACCTAAAGCCATACAAATCATTCTACGAATTTATAGGTATTTACATACACCTATGTGCTTATATTTCATATCAAAAGAATATTCTGATATTCAGCTGATATTATGACATGGTTCTACATATATATGTACTTAAAAGAATTCATGATCCATATTTTGAATCGTGAGGACTTCTAGGATAAATACAATTACTCTATCCAACTACATTATAATGACAAAAGTTTGTTGACACCTGACCATAACATTCGTATGTGCTTTTCGACCATACCACTCCACATTTATTCTCCATTTTCTGTTATAAAAAACCTCCATTCTTCTGGGAATATCTTCCACTAGATTTTGGCGTGTGCTTAGGGAGATTTGTGCTCATTAAGCCACAAGGATTTTAGTAAAGTCAGGTGCTGATGTAGGGTGAGTAGGTCTGAGTTGTGGTCAGTCTTCCGAATCATTTCAAGGTCAGCAGGCCACTTAAGATCTTCCACTCTAACTCACATAAACCATATCTTCATCGAGCTGGCTTTGTGCACAGTGGCATTCTTGTGTTGGGACTGGTTTGTGTCTTTTAGTTCAAGAAAAGAGGTAATGCTACCTTGTTAAAAGACATCCTATACAATTTTATGCCTCCAAATTTATGGTAACAGTTCAGGGTAGAACCACATATGGCTGGTAATGTAAGGCACCCCAATACTTTTGTCCGTGTAGTGTATCTCTCTATCTGTATGTGTGTGTGTCTGTCGATTTGTGTGTCTGACTTTTTTATGTTAAAGGGAGATAGATGGATGCCATTGCCTTTATTTCTTTTAAATCCATTTTTTCATGAAGCAAAAATAAAAGAGAATGGCGACATTTTCAAAAGAATATCCAAATAAGTTGCTGTGTAATAATGCTGTGTATAAATAAGCTATACTTTATAGTCTCTACAGTTTTGTAGTGATGTAAAAAACCCTCCCTGTAAGTAACTACTGAACATGGCAATACAGATTAAAATCTGTGGCAGCAGACCATTATTTTGCTACTCAGCAACTTTATTATAATATGGGCTTAAGGCGAATAATAATTACAATTAAAGCTTATGTATTAAAAGTAAACATTTGAGCAACAGCAACAAAAAACTTTATTTAAGTTATTTTCTTATAAAAATAGATAAATTTTGGCCTATTCCACTTTGTTTAATTATAAATTGCAGATACATAGCTAAAATGCTTATCATATCACATCCTGCTAGTCTTGCAATCTTATGCTCCATTTGTGGCAAGTAAATTTTTTTTAATCTTTTTTAGCTGATAAGGAGACCGCCCGTAAGTTGGAAGAGCTCTATGGAGATGTAGATGCGATGGAGTTCTATGTGGGTTTGATGCTTGAGAAGACAAGGCCTGGCACCATATTTGGACAGAGCATGGTAGAAATGGGGGCTCCATTTTCCCTAAAAGGTCTTTTGGGAAACCCTATATGTTCCCCCGAGTACTGGAAGCCCAGCACGTTTGGCGGTCAGACTGGCTTCAACATTGTCAACTCTGCAACTCTGCAAAGACTGGTTTGTCTCAATACTAAGTGGTGTCCATATGTATCCTTTCATGTACCACCACCAGGTTATCAGCAGGACAAATCAGGAGACTCTCATGCTGAATTGTAGAAAGAATAGTGATGTAATAGTATTAGAGATGTGAGAACCAGGCTGTCTGGGATGCTGCGCCAATAAAATGTGTTTACATAGTCGGCTGACATAATACATTATTGTATTATATTATGTGACAATTATATTTAACTACTGGATGGATATTTCTATAAATCCTTCACTGGGATAAATATCTTGATATGAATATGATACATATTAAATGCATATTTTAGAAACTTTATTGAATCAGGATGTGTTTTATAAGTTTTATAGCCCCAGGGATCTTTAGAGTGACTTTTAATTAGGTTAATGTTAGTGAGACACAAATAAGTAATATGATTATTCTCAAAGTCATTGTTCCTGAATGACCTTGTGAATTAAATGAAACTACACACCCAAGTGAATAAAATTCATCTATTTAGCAAAAGCTAAAATGTTACAATAATTTTTCTGTACTCCCTGGGACATAAATGATTTTTTCACTGCATAATTATACAAAGGAAAACAAGTCAGTGATAAATGTTTACAGGCACAATGTAATGACATTATATTGTAATGACACATGGCCGTAAAAGAGCATGCTCTTGGGACCAACACTCTTAATGCTCTAGCACAGTACAATCATTGTCAGGTGCTAAAATTACATTATTCTTGTTTTTCTTTAAAGTGGTTTTCTGATTGTGTCATACACTTAAATAGGTGTACTTCTGCTCATACTTGCAGCGATCCAGTAGAGTATGTCAATGTGGCAGCAATAGATAACATCATGCAGACAGGTTACAACAGTTGGGCTTCACTAATGGCAGCCAAGAACAGGAATCTGAAGCAGCCCAAACGAAACCCTAAGTTTTATTTGTTTGTGCCAAATGTAGTCTCATTTTCTTGTTCTTGGCTAGACGGAGGGAAACCCAATATGGCTGTAGCAAATCTTCCCCAATGTTTGATTTATTGTGCGTATCTGTTCAGCAAAGTGAATTTTTGTTATGTCAAAAATGTTGTCAATTCGGTCTCTCCTGACCTAGCACCATCAACAACATCTCCATTGGCCAGAATGACCTCTTGAGCTGTATCTACATGATTTTATCCATTGTGCTGCTGCCACATGATTAGCTGAATAGATAATTCAATGAATGAGAAGGTGTAGTGTATATATGTATAACAAGGCTTTTTTTTCTTGGTAAAGGTCCAGACTTTACTCAGTTGCAGGAGGCTTGAGAATATTTTGGTCTGAGAAAAGTGATAAAGCAATTAGTCTTGAACAGCTTTCACACAGGCATTATTCAAATATGAATTATGGCATTATTCATTATTCAATATGTTGACAAGGAGAGTTTTGGATCCATGCCTAGTATTGGCAAATGACATTAGTTAAATGTTTTGTCATTAAAAACATTAGATTTGTATCAGTAATTTCTTTAACCTAATCATTTGTGCCCAGTTATGCACTAAAGCACTGTGTCAATGTTTTAAGAAGTTCGATATTGAAAGGTGTTTTTTTTTTGACATAGCATATGGTCTAATAATATTTAATAAGAAGTGATAATTTTGTCAAAACTCCTTAATTTTTAAACTGCTGCATTTGTGAATAAAAACAAGGATCTACTTGTGTTTTTTTTTTATCTGAAAAAAGGAATTTGAAGAGGATGTAACATTATATTTTCATTTGTTGTTTTTATTTTGTTTTGTTTTTTTCAATTGCTAATTTTTAAAAAAAAGGCTTTTCCTGAAATAAATGGATTAATGCGTGATGAAAAAAAAAATAAAATCTATCTTTCTTGAAGATATACAGACTTCTTTGTGAAAGTAATTTCCTGTGTGAAATGTTGAACTTTCATTCGCAAGCCTGTTTATATTGGCTAGCCAAAAAAATGCACAAATACAACATCAGCATAGACTTTTATTAAACGTAATATTTCAAAAGGAAACCACAATAATCTATGAATTTCCATAATATTTCCACTGTAATACTGATATTAACACAAAGCAGATTTGTTCAGTTGTAAGGTAGCACAGCCTTTGGTAATGTAAATGTAACAGTCATGTTGATTTGTACTAAAAACCTCTTACTGCTAAATCATTCATTTTTTACTGTATCACTGCACACATTTGCAGCTAGCTTTTGAGGCAATTCATCTTTAAAATATTAATTACTATTCTATTAAGTACAATAAAATTAATAAAAATTAATTAAACATCATGAATTCATTTTATTTGCCATTCCTATAGCACACACACACATAGAAACAGCATTTTTTAAGTAACAAAATATTTGTAGCATTTGATAGTTTATTTTAGTTTCTATAAAGAATTCATTATGTACACATATTATAGCCCAGAAAGTAGAACATAAAAAAAAGCTAAAAAACAATAACACCCAAACAAACAGCACCTTATAAATCAGACAAAAATAAACCTTGATAACAATTTAAAACTGAGTGAGACATGTTTTTTTTTTAGTTTTGCTTTCTTTATTTGCTATGATGCTTAGACAGAGCACTTTGATCGTGCTCATGCCGAGAATTGCTCTGAGGTCTCAGAGGCCCATACTGCGTCGTGGTTGAGGGGTAGAAATGCACATCAACAGCCACAGAGGTCAGGCCAAGGGTGACACAGTGGGATAACATGAGGGGACAGGAGGCATGGGAAAGGCTGATACTGTGGTGTACTGGAGTGGTGGACGAATCACCTGTCTGCAGGGTCAGAGAAGAGCGGAGACCCTCTTCCTGTGTACCCACAGGGTTGGAAGGGGGTGGTGAAGGGGCATCCCTTTGACACTGTCCCAAATCATGGCTCTTCCAGTCCTCCGTGCACTGAAGCTGGATGTCAGATGGGAGAATGGGCGTGACTTTTCCTTCCTCAAACGAGGTCTCTAACTGAGGTATAGAAGGTATAGAATGAATTATCTACAACTTGAACAACATTTCTTATCCATCATCTGGAATAAAAATCTAAACTGTGATTTTAGCTAAAAACAATTGCCCTTCCAAAATCTCAAATCACCACCACCAGCCATGATGGACAAGCTTACTTATAAACCAAAGCTTCACTGACCTGCTCCTCCTCACAAGGCTCTGGGTGTGTTTCCACTATAACTGGCATGTCTTGGCTTGGCTGGCCTTCCTCTTGTGTGTCACCATAACATGACTCCATTAGCAAGGTGGATGGACTGGAAGTTGGGGGATGGGCTCGTATCTCTGATGTGTTTGGACTTTGCTCAATAACAGCAGCCATGTTATCATCCTCAAATGCTCTGCAGCAAACACAAATGTATGAAAAAATACTATTTAAAATAATTTCAGATTGGTGGTTTAGGATGAATTTAGACTGGCATTATAGTATTACTCAAACTCACTTATTATCATATGTCCTTTCAACGGCAAGACGTTCACCGTGCCTGCAAGGCGCGCCAAGGCCTCTGCGAGCTTCAGTAAAGAGTGCCATTATTTGGTTGGTACAATATGAATAAAGAAATTAAATGTTATTTATAGGATCGATTCGATAAAAAATTTTACATCTGTTAATTGTTTTGTATATTTTCAAGATTATTACCTGCTCGTCCAGTAGTTACAGCTGCAGGGTCATTTTTCCGAAACAGAGAATAGAAAGCCATGGTAATGAAAATAAATGCCAAGGAAACTCCCACCCCTACTACTATTGGAATGTCATGTTTTTCAAGCACGGGCAGCCAACTTTGCGACTTCCTCTTCTCCCTGATAACAGATTGTAAAAAAATCCTCAAAACAGGGAGAAAAAAATGAAGGCTGTAAAAAAACGTTTTACTACCACATAATGTACTACCTGGCATTGTCATCTGTGGTCCTCATGGGGGCCTTTGATGTGTTTTTATTTAACATTTCAACTAATTCTGTATTATTTGCCTGTGATGCCTTGGTGGCTGTAAACTGTTCAGCAGGCTGACTCCAGTATTGGTGGACCTTCATGGGAGTTGTGCTGGTGATATTGTTCTTATTATACAATGTAAATCCGGAGGTCTGGGTTATTTCATGGGCCTGAGCCAATGAACTGGTAGAGGCATGAGCTTCCTGTGAGCTTGTGTGCTGGTCAGGAGGTCCTTGAAGGAAAATGTGCTTAAATGTCTGGCTGGGTGAAGACAATGACAATGGCTTCATGTGGCTCCAGTGTAACATTGGGTCATCTGGATGCTGGGTAATTAGATTAGCTGGAGTAACAAGTGCATGCCTTTTCTGTGTTCGTGTTTCTAAGAGTTTGGAGTAAGGAAAGACAGACTGTGGCCCTGGTGTTTTTAAGAGGTCTTTGTATTTGCCTTTTTCTTCTTTGTTCATGCTGTCATGGTCAGAGACAGATATATAGGAAGAGAATGGGGTAGGAACCCATGGGGTAAAATCTGTTGGTGAGTTTTTCAGATAAGTATCTGTAAAGAGTGGAAGAAAAACTCATGCTTTAATAAATACAATAGACACAAAGTACCTGTGGTTGTTACAGAATGGATTTGTTTTTACCTTTATAGGGTTTAAAATTCTTGAAGTCATTAGGATTTGTAGGTTCTTCTGGTTTGATTTCTAGGATCTAAAATATTTGTAAAAAAAACCCCAATAAGCCTAAGTATAATAATAATAATACATATAATATTAATTATAATTCAGTAAATACAGTAAATGAATATGAACAAGACATTTTTTTACAACGGGATGAGATCACAACACTATATATACTATGTATACTTATACTACTCACTGTAGTTAATATATCCTCATCAGTATCAGCTTCAAGTTAGAAGATTACATCAATTAGTGCATTATAACAGTTATTTAATTATTTATAAATGCATGTCTAGTGCAAAAGAAAATGTTACTTTACCAGAGAAAACGGTTATTGTAGTCTTCCTTCTATCATGACCAATGTTGTTTTCAGCAGTGCAGTAATATTCTCCTGCATCTGACTGGTGGACATTCGAGATGTGCAATGTCTCATTATCTGCAGGAAAAATAAGCTCTCAAAATCCAAAGCATTCATGATGTTAGACAACACATTAAAATGTAAGATAATTAGAAACAAAAAGAATTTTACAAAAAGACAGGAGGTATCCTTTGGGTTCTAAAGGAGATACACAGGATTTAAATTGAGTTGAAAGAGTGAAAGAGTGAAAGAGGCTAGATTGAGATGGTTTGGTCGTGGTTTATGGATGTGGTGAGGGAAGATATGCAGTTGGTTTATTTGAAAGAGGCAGATGTAGATGACAGGGTGGTATGGAGACGAATAGTCTGCTATGGCAGCCCATAACGTGGGCAGCTAGAAGAAGATGAAGAAGAAGAAGAAGAAGAAGAAGAAGAAGAAGAAATAAATAAATAATCACTTGCCATCAATGTGAATGCGTGGTGAAAGTGATAGAGGTGTCTGAAGGGCGCTTCTTTGCCAACTGTACTTCAGTGGTGGATTTCCAACAGCCCGACATGGAAGAATGACAGTAGCTCCCGTGGACACATTGACTGATCTCTCAAATAACACAATGACCGGCTTTGCTAAAAAAGTATTTTAAAGTATATACAGTACAGAATGATTAAGGAACAAATTTTAATGACCTTACATGGACATACAATATGAATATTTTGTATAGGTCTCATTCACCAGCTACTTGTAGAGTAGTTGTTTTCTCATCCTGTCCCACAGAATTGGAGGCTGCACATGTGTAAAATCCTTCATCGTAGTTTCTTACCGAGGAGATGTAAAGAGTTGCATTTCGCACCCTGTGAGTAAAGTGGCATTTTTATAACAAAAACTTGTAACACTTCTTATATAAAAAACGTCATGGTAACCTAAAAACTGATATACATGGAACAAATGCATACCCCTTAGAAATTTTGCCTCCTGTTTTTACCGACTGTCCACGTTTTAACCAGTCAATAGAAGGAACAGGGTGTCCTGACACCTGGCACTGAATTATTACCTCTGCTCCGACTGTTGAAATCACTGCCAGGGGCCAGATAGTCACAGATGGAGGGGCTGTCAAAGCAATCACATAAACCAAAAACAATGTTACAAAACTGTTTAAAACGTTGGTATAAAAGGAATCCTGAAGTCTAATCATGCTTGAAAACAAAAACTAAGAAGTCCTGCAATGGTAAAACTATTACCTTTTGCAAATAGTTACATTAAAGTGAAATGTTTTGCACTTCCCTTGGGTGATGAATAAAAAAGGCACATATGTTTCTGTTTTCCAGTCTATATTTAAAATGTACTGAATATATAATAATTTAAATGTAGGTGCACTCATCCGTATACAACCTTTTATGTACTGTATTATAATGAAACAATATATAACGAGTACACTCATTATAAAAGGTAGAATATACCATACCTAGAACTTCCAAGAAGATTTTTCTAGAAGTTATAGCTCTTTGCAGGAAGGAATTTGAAGCCCGACAAAAATAAGATCCCCTGTCTGTCTCTTGCACACTGAAAAAAAAAAGTTTTACAGCATACATTATTAAAGGTACTAACTTAAGTAAACTGTGGTCCTAAACAAAGTTTAAAAGCACCTGTGAAAGAGCAGATCTCCATTAGGCTGGGTTGAGATGTGTGACCTGGACCAGAGAATTCGGTTGTTTCTAAACCAAGACACTTGAGCAGGGGGTCGGCTATGTGGAGGTCTGCAGTACAGTGTCACCGAGTCACCCTTCCTCACTGTTTTATTAACAGACTGGAGGACAAAGTCCCAGTCCATCACTATGCAGGAGAAAGAAATATAACAACAAAAATGGTTAGGATGTGTACTTGATTGAGTTAAATTCTCACCTGACAAAAATTCATTACACCACTTGATTACTAGCTTACTTTCTGGTTATTTGCATACTTTGGTTGCGTCCGCAGTTTGGTTCTTGTGCTGTTTATTGTTTTTCAGTGTTTTCCCATGCTCCTTTGGATTTTGTCCTTTAATTTGACTAATTTGTTATTTTTAATCGTTGTATATTTCAATAGTGTTACAACCCTAGGTAGCCCATGTCCACATTGGTGTTCTGTATGTGTGCCTTGTGTGCAGGTTCGATCCACTCCAGAGTTTGAGGCCTGCCCTAGCCTGGCTGATCCCACCTCCTTCACGATGACATCATCCACCAGTTCCTATTTAAGGAGGAAGGAGTGAAGCAATCGAGGAGAGTTGTTGTAGTGGTGGTCTGTTTGTTTGCGTTGGTGTTTGGGGTATAGCTTGGTAGTTGTTGATCGTGATTTTGACCTCTGCCTGTTTATGGAATTTGAGCCTGTTTAGCCCTTGGACTACTGTTGGTTGTATATATTTCTTTTGTATTATATTGTAAAATCTTTGGTCACTGTACATATTTATTTCACTGGCATTAGGGGTGTGGCTGCCATTTACTTTGGGTGAGGGATTGTTTTGTCTTTGTTTTTGAAGCAGGGAGTTAGGGAAGCTGTTTGTATTTTCCTTTTCTTTGTTTTAAGGAAAGGTAGCTTCCGCAAATAGTCCTTTTTGTTTATTGTTTTGGCCTTGGCCCACCCTGAAGACAAGCCTGTAAGTCTGTGTACATATGTGTTACAGTGTAGCAAACCTTTTTGTGTGCGTTTGTGGTTTGTTGTGTGTTTGGGTTGTCAATTTATAAGATCTATTCTTTTGAATCCCGAGCTAAATACTCTGTCCGGCCTAACCCTAGACTGGGTCGTAACAATAGCTTTAAAAAAACATGACCATAGATACATGGATGACTGCAAATTCTATTATAATAGTTCATAGTAATGCGCTTTACATCCATCTACTCTATCTTTTTTGTAAACGAGACCAAGATGAAAGTAGAGAATTCCCAAGAGTGTTATGATTTGCCATTTTCTATCGATGGTTCATCAGAGGTTTTATTTTCTTACCCACTTATTTACCTACTCTGATCTGAAACCACATCAAGAGCACAAAATCTGTAATGTTATGTGTACTAATTGCCTTACTGGCCAACATTGGCATCACGGCTAAGATTTAAACATCCATTTCGCAAGAACCAGCTTTCAGTTACCTGCCCTTACGACACTATTCATTTGGTGTACTACAGCGGGTACTTACTTTTACATGGTTTGTAGGCATGCATAAATTCTTTAGAAGATGACATGAAGGTACCTGCAGGAAGGAGGTAAGCTGGCTGTGATCTGAGTCTCTCCTTGCCATTGTTAGCCTCACAGTAATAGAAGCCTTCATCTTCTGGCAAAACTCTTCTGTGGGATATATAGAACTGAATTGGTCCATTTGTTACTTTTATATAAGCATGACACAATCAAATGTCCCATGCTTCTCAATGAAAACACTTTGAATAATGTTTTATGGAATAAACTGATATGCAAATTTTTCATTTTTATAAGAATTGATAATGTCACTCAAAAACAAGAAGTTGTCCATGATCACGTAGGTCCCATCGTGACGTATTGGGTAACAGTAGGTCCTCTTTGATCCACTGCACTTTGGGAGTAGGGAAACCATGGACTACACAGTGGAGGATTGCCTTCATTTCCACAGCAACTGTGATATTTTCAGGACCCTGTATAATCTCAAGACTCATGCTTAGTCCTGCAAGTAAAAATATTTAAAAACGAAAGTAAAAAATGAAAACATCTGAAGCAACATGTTTAAGCAAAAGTTCCACAAAAGAGAAGCAATGGTTTTGTAAACTGTTACGTGCAATTTATCACATACCACTGACTTTTAATGTGGCTGTGCCACTTTCTTTGCTTATGTTAAGCAGAGGATTGTGGGTAACACAGACATAATGGCCTTGGTCTGACTTAGAGACGTTGGTCAGGTGCAGAGTGCCTGATGTTTTTTTCTGACTTCCCCCTCCATACTGACCCTATAAAATAAATCAGACTTTACAGCCCTGAAGATAACTTTTTGAGGAACAGATTTTGGAAAATGTTTTTGCAGAATCATTAGTCCCTTAAATAAAACATTTTACTCATATTCTAACCAGCACAAATATATCCAAATATATCTTTTTACAATGCTGGCTCACAAGCATAGTTGCAAAATCTTTATGATAGTTTTGTGAGCATGTAATAAACCCCTATAGTGACATCTAATGGACTGAGAATGAATTGCAATTTTGAACGTGGAAAATCAAAACCTTCATACGATTACAATTTGTGTTTGTTTGTTTGTTTGTTTGTTTGTTTGTTTGTTTGTTTGTTTGTTTGTTTGTTTGCAGTACCTGTATCTGAGTTCCTCTTGTAAAAGTGTGGCTGTTTTTCAGCCACAATATGTGAGCAGGTGGAGCGCTGTCCCCTGACACACACTGGAAAAACACGTCCTGATTTTTATTTACATTTTGAGACTGAGGACTGAAAAACACATTTTCCAGATCTGCAGGAGACATAAAACCAAATCTCAGTTGGAGATATATTGGCAGAGACATAGATTTACAGTTGAACATGTTTCATAGAGCCAGAACAATTGCACAGACTGACAACATATTCTATAGACAGAGATATACAGCAGTGGTGTAAAGTATTTGTGTAAATGTACTTACTTACTTTACTTAAGTAATTTGTTGGATATTTTCGAATTTCAGTATCAAAGAAATAAGCAACTTTTACTCTATGCTCAACTAAATTTATAATTTAATATATATGTACTTTTTACTTCACTATATTTTAATAGACAATGACATTTACATAAAATTACAAAATTACATTTTGCATGGCAGCTTTATCTGCTGTAGCTTATTTATTCTGCAGAGAGTCAATGTTGTCATTGCTATTTTATTTGTCCATTAAAAACTAATGGTTCTTCTACTTTGTGACATGATATTGTAATGTTATTTGTAATTGAAGAGCCCTTTTCGGAAGATTGCTTTACTACTTTGTCTTTGTTTTTTGATCAAATTGTTTGGACTTTGTTTCATTCTGGCATTTTGAAGAGGCTGTTGTGTAGACTTTACTTAATGCAATTCCGAGGTGTATACTTCAATTTGTATCTTATGAAATAAAACCTCACAAATCAACTGTTTTTGGCTTTTAACTTACATGTGTCTTGGTGTTGAGGACTAGTGCATATTTAAACCTAAGTTCAATATAAGTAAAATACTATTGTATTACTGTTTTTTAAGTACTCTAAGACTTCTACTCAAGTCATTTGAACTTTTAACTTTTTTTTTTAAAGTAAGTATGATTTTTCAGGTACACTTTATACCTCTGTTGAATAGTGTGGGTTCGCTCTACCTACTAAACATGATTTTAATAACATGTATGAAATCTGAGTTTCTACTGACATAATTTATGGCAAACTGTAAATAAATGAAAAGTTCTTCTGCAAGCCCTATAGTCCAAACCCCTTGAAAATAACTCTGTCAGGATCCACTGCATGTTGATGTTACATACATGCTTTGCTGACTGTGAGAGAACTTCTGATCTGTTTGCTTCCCTTCCTTGCACTGCAAATGTATCCTCCTAGGTTTTCCTCTATGAGTGAAGAAAAAAATAGAGAGCCATTGGCCAACTGATGAACTCCAGCTGACAATGCTCCATTTTCTTTTTCCCACTTCACCGATAGCTCTGTCTGTGGGCTTGTGTCATACACTGCACAGTGCAACATCAGCGGCCTGTTCAGAGCCCCTAGAACATCTTTCGGTTTGATTGAGAACGCTAAAAAAAAAGGAAGAATCAATATATTAAAAGGTAGGGATTCATTAGTTTGTTAAATAAGTTATTACTTATACATTAATTAGCATTTTTTCCATTAATGTGATTTATTTATGATTATATGTGCACGGATATATGTGTGTCAGTGTAGAACATGGGTCCCCAAACTATGGCCTGTGAGCCAAATACGTATACGCATAAGTAAGTAAAAGTTTCCAAGGATTGGTGACCACTAGCCTAGAAAAATCTTTCACTTGGTCAAATTCTGCCACTAGATAATGCTGAAATTGTCTTATTTGCATGTATGTCAGGCCTAAATCAAGTTGTAGAAATTTTACATACGTTATATACATACATATTTAATAAAATTCGCATGTGATTTTTGAAAATCCCATTTTAATTTTCTTCTAAAATGTTCCACTAGAATTTGGAGTGTGCTTAAGGAGATTTGTGCTTACAAGTGTGTTAGTAAAGTCAGGTACTGATATACGGTGAGGAGGCCTGGTGTGCAGTTAGTGTTAACTGCACACTTAATTCCAAATAAATTTCAATTAATTCCAAAGGTGTTCAGCAGAATTAAAGTCAGAGCTCTATAGCAGGCCACTCAAGATCTTCCACTCTAACCCATGTAAACCATATCTTCAAACTTTGTGCACAGGGGACCTGCCGTTCTGGAGCAGGTTTGGGTCTCCTAGTTCAAGTAAAGTGAAAATGTATCTAATGAAATTCTATACATTTGCGTGCCTCCAACAGTGTGGTAGGAATTTGAGGAAGATCTATTAATTAAGCAATTGAGTCAAATTTTGTCACCCATGTTAAACGGATGATAATATTATTTAAGGTATTTATACATGTATTTCTGTGCAACTGACTACTTATTACTTCTGGCAGTAGAAGAATCCTAAATATATGTTAAATAAGCTTAAAACGTTTATGATTAAAGAGAAACCACCTTTAAAGCACTCATTAGTATCTGAGATTTAGATTCCGAGCCTATGTGTACACTACAGTCATACTATAGAAATAAGTTTCCTTTTGTGTAATTTCTCAGAAATGATTTGAAAAGTATATTTTACAATCTAAATATCAAACATAATTTTTAAGGGTAATCTCCAAGTGAACACACATGCCACCTTGAGGAAACAGGTATTTTGAAGTGTGCTGTTGCTAGGTTACTGTCTGAGCAACACCACATTTTGGCAAACAAATGCAAAATTAGCATAAGACACATTGTGCTATCAGGGCCATATTATTGCAAATGCTATCAAAATGTCTAAAAATACAATGGCAGCTGTGCAAATAGGTCCACTCCTTAAAATAAACCAGAATCCAAGGTTCTACATTTGATTTGATCAAAAATATTGAGCTTTTTTTCAGGATGAAATTACATAATCCAGTGACATGTGGAATGAGGCGGAGATGGACTGAGCATCTATAAAAAATCAAGCACACTCAATTTGCTTACTAGATGCGCGGCATGTCAGAATAATTCTGCAAAATATTTATTTGGACAAGGTACGTTTGTTAGTATATTCAATATATTATCTTGTAGTTTACAACATACAAACCTAGTTCAGTTTGAGATGGGGTGATGCTGAAAGAATAGAAAAAAAGGACCAGCCAGACCGGGCAGATCATCTGGCCCGAGGTGTGGAGAGAAGACAACATGCTAACCTTCTCCCTCTGTACTTTTCACTTGTACGCACTTATCCATAGCATAGCTCATTATCCGGATAGCTGTATCTGTACTCTGGGGAACAAATTACATCTTGTATTAATTAATTAGCACTTGTGGAATTATGTATGTATGTATTTATGTATGTATGTATTTATGTGTGTATGTATTTATGTATGTATTTATGTATGTATGTATGTATGTATGTATGTATCTATCTATCTATCTATCTATCTATCTATCTATCTATCTATCTATCTATCTATCTATCTATCTATCTATCTATCTATCTATCTATCTATCTATCCATCTATCCATCCATCCATCCATCCATCCATCCATCCTCCCTCATAGGTGTATTTAGCTTTAAAGGTTTGATCTTCAATAAGATAAAATTCTTTTTATGAACTTTTTGAAGTGTTTTGTTAACATATAGCAATTATATGTTCTTCTGTCTTCTATAAAATCGTGAAGGTTTTGCATGATTTTAATCTTACTAGCCAATAAGTCTGCCCACAGAATACTCTCAGCAGCTGGCCTTTCCTCTCCACATTAGCTCACTGAATATTCCTATTTTGGTCATGTGTTACATGCACCATTATCACAACCCATGCTTTGTACACTACACGCCTCTTTAATACCTTCAATGGCCTGGCCACTTTAGTGTGTGCAACCGCAGCCCCTCCACTCACCGATTGTGACATGAAAAGAACAGGCCTGCTTTGTACCCAGAGGATCAGTTAGCGAGCCTGTTAAGAAACGCTTGTTGTCTGATCGTGTGGGCTTTCATAACTGTGCGCCCATGTAAGGTGCTCATAGACTTTAATGATTACCTAATTCGACCAGTGCTAGAGCAGATGCGTCCCTCATACTACAAAAAAATTATAAAATAAAATCACGGAAGGGATCAAATATGAGGTGAAGCTTTAAAATGATTTAAACATCGAATAAACAAAACATTCATGTCGTGGTTTGATTAATTCATAAAAATATCTATATGTTAAAATGCTTTGGTCCATCCAGTCACACATCTATCCTCCATAGATCCATCAATCAAGGCTTTTTTTGTAAAACATCATTCAGCATGTTTATATGCAAGATCAAAGCAGTACAATGTTTATGTACAATAGTAAAACCATTTGTATACAATAGCTTCACAAATCCCAGTAATACAGTAATAAGAGATATTTATTTTGCATGACTTTATGTTAAAAAAACAATGGCCGTGATCAAGTGCACATCAGGGCTATTTATTATTTTTACATTAGAAGCTTTAATTTTGCAAATTGACATTTTTGTTGTTTAATAGTGTTTCCAATTCTCCAAAACTTCATGACATATACCCCAATAAATATTACTTTACAAAGAAGAATGGCATCATACACCATTGTCTGTAACTATGAAATGTTTGTAGCTAATGACGCATTTTTCTTCCAAGAATGTAAATTATGATTGATGATGATTACTTTAACAGTACTTCTACCTGACTCTGTTCTATCACATTCATTAATGTTTTGCAGTCACTCAGTATGTGGCAAGTGCTTAGCTCTGTAATGGTTGACTGCAGTGTCATGAATGAGTACTTGAAAACCATGACTCATCGGGCGTGAAGCAGAGACAGCGGGTGGGTGAGCTAATGGGACTTAACACTAAGAGCTGGGGGTGTGTGTTTGTTTTGGCTTCACAACACCACATTAAATGAAGGCTGCCATCAGTTCATTAATGTTATAATTAAACTCTCTTTTCACAAATATCATTTAGCATTCAGGAAAAGGTTAACTATACCAATTTCAATTGCAGTGTACCCAATAGGATATATTTACTTTGACAATTGAATTTGTTCATACTGCGTATTTTTTTAAATAATTTATTGAGTATTACACCAGAAGGGGCTTTTGTATACTGCTATCAGATCACTTAAAGAAACTTGATGTACGTAGGTGCTTGGGATACTGAATGATCCGTCTAATGAGGGATGAGTGATTAAAGATATCTTGGCTTAATATTTTGTCTGGTAAGCATTTATGCAATACTTTATAGCTTCCATTGTTCAACTGTTTAGAGTGTTGAGTTTGTAAACTCAGCATGCCCAGTCAGCATTAACATGTCAGTGCAATTCACTGCAAATGGGGTGCAAGTGGTGAGTTCTGCACATACTGTAGTTGAAATCCCTTTTTGTTTTTAGCTTCCAGAATAGTCAGACACTGAGTTTTGCAGGCATGAATGTTGCAAGATCACAGAGTTATATTTTATATTAGCAACATGTAGCCAGTGGATTGCCAGAGAGCAGAAGATGTCGTGGAGACTGTACGGAGAAAATAAAAAGGAAGAAATTGACTGTCAGGGGAAATTAATTGTGACTGAAAGAATGTCATTGTGTTAGCAGCTGCGCCCTAGCCAGCAGTGCAAGATACAGTCGAGGATACCAATTAGACCTTATTTGCAGCCTCCTTCAGTGACAGACTGTTACATCCTAAGTGTCTAAAGAAGCAATACAGAAGGTCTTTTCTCCCTGCTGCTATTAGACTTTACAATCAGAGCTGTTCAAAGTGAACCAGTTACCAAAAATGTACAATAACACTAATTTAAAGGTGTACAATATTACCCATGTATGTGCAATATTACCTATGTGCAATATGTTTGGAAGCGTAACTACTTATTGGAGGTCTCATTTTCTTTTGTATTTACGCACTGCAATGTATATACTTTTACTACATCTCTTTTTTAATATATTTGCACATTTCTATTATCTTATCTTATCTTATCTTATCTTATCTTATCTTATCTTATCTTATCTTATCTTATCTTATCTTAAGGGGTGTTCACTCACTCAGCAGCAAACTAGTGTTCCATGTTTTAAGATTAGATGTGAGTGTGTCCAGTGAATTAACAATGTTGAATAAAGTTTAACTTTTTGCAAATATGGTGTAACTTTTCAGGAAAGTTTTTCCAATGGAAAAAAGATGGTAAAGTGCATTGTGACCCATCTCCTGTCACCACACTACTGTGCCAAAAAAATGGGAGAAAAAAAAAAAGGACTGTAGCTAGCAATTGTCCACTGATTAGATTCTGGAAAAATAAATGCTGAAAGCATTGGTGCAGAAAGTATTTAGTTATGCAGAAAAACAGGCTTAAACAGCTTTCATTTGGAAAAAATATATCTTGACAGGCTATAAAAGTCCACAAAACAACTGCAATGCAGCTTTGAATATTATCTACAACTTAGTACAAAACCTCAATCCTGTTTAACTGGACTCCTCATTTATCATGAGGATAAATTGACCCAAACCATGGCAAAATAAACATAAATTTTACCAGTGCGAATGTTTTATTGCTTTGTTACCCATCCATAGTAACAGATGCATTTGCTTTATGTATTAGGATTTATAAACAAAAAAAGAATAACACGTGTTTAATAAGTGCTATTACTATGACTACCAGTACTCTACATTAAGCTAATACTACTAATGGGAGCAGATCAGATTCATAGCCACCATCTGTAGGCTCTTATTTATAGTATCTCGATAATTGAGGGATATATTAGCATTTGCTTTGTACTAGAGTGGTGCAGGGTATGTGCATATTTACAAATAGAAAGATGCACACAGTTCTGCAGTTGGTGCACAGTGCAAAGCAATATGATATTCATAAGAATTACCTGATTTTGACATTTAATTTACGAATTAAAATTTGACTTTCACATATCTTTTAGCTTCAAGTGTTCCAGCAATGAACAAACTCTATGTCAGCAAGCTCTTTATAGAATTTTTTAAACCTCTTTGACTACAGATCATGACAAGACTCATGGCCTTTAAATTTGTTGTTATTTCAAGAAATGTTATTAAAATCTGTCCAATTTAGCAAAACATTTAATAATGACAGTTTAAATTACTATTTATTTACATATGCATTCTGATGCTATGAGATGATATAACTAGATATAAGTTGGCACAATAAAAAACACGACATCCCTGACACCTGGGACAGAAAGTAAAAAAAAATAACAAAAATAAAAATAAAATTGATGATGATGATGATAATAATAATAATAATAATAATAATAATAATAATAATAATTATTATTATTATTATTCAATATTATATATATATATTCTTTTTTCTTTCTGTAGATAGATAGATAGATAGATAGATAGATAGATAGATAGATAGATAGATAGATAGATAGACAGATATTTAAACAATTTCTAAAAAAAAGATTGCAAAGATCACAATAAATACACTGCAGAAATTATTTGCAACTTTACATACAGTGCTAGAAATATTAGATAAAAAGGAAATAACACTAGATAAAGAGTACTTACCTATAAATGAGAAAGTGTTCAGTGTCAGTGCAGCATCTCTGCAAGCTTGTTTTGCATTCACCCTCCTCTTCGAGTGCCCAGGGTTACGTCTCACACACTCACACTCGCACACACACGCACACGCACACGCACACAAACACAAGCGGAACGTGTTCATCTCACAGCCTAGAGACGCTCAAAAGGCTTGGAATAATACGAGAGCACTAAAGCGGCCCTCATGCATGTATTTAAGCCTTATTTCCACACTGCACACAACAACACAAGTCCACAAATGAAACCTGCCATTTACTTGCAAGTAACACAGAGTGAATGCAAGTGGTATGATACACAGTCGAAGTTTCATTCAATATAGATTTAGTTCTAAGTATCTTAAAGAGGGGCCTCTTTTACAAAGAATCGTTCAGTAACTTTGACAAATATGCAAATTAGCAAAGAATAAAACTATGTGTCTGTAGCATTTCTAGCAGTGGCACATAAGTTCAATTCTGTTCAATTCGTTTTTATTTGTATAGCGCTTTTGAAAATGGACATTTTCTCAAAGCAGCTTTACACAGATAATGTAGAAGAAAGAATCAATAAGATTGTTCTTTATGAGTGCAAGTTTGTCAATAATGAGCGAGCCTGAGATGGCATAAGGTAGAACCCTTGAGAGGAACCAGACTCAAAAGTGAACCCATTCTCATCTGGGTGGCACAGAATATTCATTTATTACAGCGAAATGTGAGGATGATCAAATGCAAAATGTAGTCCTGCGTCAGTGTAACAGACTGTTGACATGAAGTCTGAATCCATCCTCAAACCTCCTGTGTTACTCAGCTGCACAGAGTGGCCTCCAAGTATCATTGATTGAAAGACAGGCTCAGGTAATAACTTTTCTTAAATGAAATTTGGATTATTATTTTTCAAAGCTAATGCACATTCTGAAAATCAGCCAAAAGCCTATAACCATGCTAGTCACACCAGACTCTGGTTTTCACAGTGGAAACCATACTTCGTACCCTTTAATGCAAAATCAGACGCACTCAAAACATGCTTTTTTTTTATCTTGTTAAGATTATAAAAGCATATACAGGTTAATGCTATACAACATGTGTGGTCTTGCATTTTAAAGACAAAAAACCCCCACTGCATATCTGCAGTATGGCATTAACAAAATAAGAACAAGATCAGCCATCATGCTTGTTTTTTTTTTTTATTCTGCCAGCAAAATTCTTTGCAAATGTAAATTGATTTCTTTCGCCCTACCAATTCAGCACAATCAAATGTAAATTAAATAGACCGATTTCTAATCTATGCAAAGACTGCAATTTTAATTAACTAAACAAAGACCAATTCTGCCAGCTAATGTGATGTTCGCACTGTAGAACATCAAACACACAAACTCACCCAAAGAGAAATTATTCAGAGCTATTTTATGTTGCTGTGATAATTATCTGTCAGATGCTCCCACCTCTACATGTGTAGATATAGGACAGGACAGATACAGGACAAAGAAGAACATGGGAATCACAAAGGTAACACTTTATTTATGAATCAGAAAATATACAGGTGCTACACTGGGCACTGAAAACACAGATCTGGAGTGAAGTAAGGAATCATTTTATGTACACAACCCAATGTCTGTTTTTCAGGTCTGACTTTCTTAGTTTTAGGTTTTAAAGATGAAATGCTGAAGCCTGACAACCTGCTTACAGGTCAAGTATTTCCCACATGCTTGTTTGCTTTATTTCCAAGACCACAAAGCACCGAGACATACTGATTCTGATGACTATGCTAAATTTTCTTGCTTTGTATTACAAATGCACATGTTATACAATGACATGGGTTAGTTTGCTATTTGGATTCCACTTGTGCACCACTGAAATATATTTGGTAAATGTAAATATCATTTTAAACATCTATTATAGTGTCTACAACCACAACCTACACGTTATCTTAAAATATTAGATTCAAAACTTTATCAAACATTTTATGTTTTACATGAGTAATTCATTAAATGTTTATAAATATGTATACTTTATGTCCCACAACATTCACTCCATCCTATAACACACATTATTTTCATTCTATTATATACACTTTCACCCCTATGAGACATTTGGAATATTCCATAACAGTAGGTTGCGTCACCCAAATTTTCTAAAGCCGATGAGAAGAACAAAAGGAAATTTTCTAATACTTTTTTCAATCTTTTATTATGATATATATATATATATATATATATATATATATATATATATATATATATATATATATATATAGGACTATATATAGGACTGCACATTTAAATGCATTTTATTTCTTGAATACAATGCTATTTTTGTCATGTTACATTTGTTAAGGAGTTATAAGGGGAGACTATTGCCACAATCATGAAACCACACACAAAATAACATAATAATAATAATACCTATACATATAGTATACCTGTAATATACCCTTACATCAAGCCCAATATCCAGTGGTGGACAGTAACGAAGTAATGTAATTCGTTACTGTACTTAAGTAGTTTTTTAACGTATTTGCACTTTACTCAAGTATTTCAGTTTGGGGAGATTTTTACTTTAACTTCACTACATTATAAAGTCGAATAGCTTACTTTTTACTCAATTATATTTAGCAAAATCAGTTGTTCCTTTTTATTTAAGTGGATAAAACCTTCAGTCACACAGCAAGCCACCAATCAGGGTAGAGTTCATGCTTTTTTTTAAACTTGTTTTGATTGTCACTTGGCAGTGGTGGATTTAAGCAGAGGCGACATGGGCACAGGGCGTCCACGGCAAAAACTAATCGACCATTTGCACAGTTGCATCCATTATTATATCATGTTGCAGGCAATAAACCTGGTCGGGACTCGAAAGGTGTGCACCCTTTAAGGGTGACAAAAAAGGTCTAAACCCTCAGGAGCCAAATTCAGGTGCATAACATTATAATTTATAGTATGCAGTTTATCATAATGTGTGTAGCAACAAAACATTTACAACCTAACTAGCAGTTAAACTAGTACTTATTGATAGGGTTACCTTTAATTGAGGTGATGTCATAAAGGTTTTCTGTGATTGTACTGAATAGGTACTAAATTGAGTTCAGTAAGGGGAATCTCCAGTGCTGCCTAAAAGGTTCATTTAAAAGATACACAGGTATATTATAAGGATATTGATGTTGTATGTATATTATGGCTACAATTAGCCAGAGTTTATGGTTTTCGGCTCTGAGAGTTGTAAAAATTGTGCATAATGACGTGTATATAATTGCGCAATAAATGCATTTAGGGTGATATTTATATATAAAAGCAAGATCTCAGAAATGTATTGTGGACTGCTCTGAGAATATGTTTTACTCATCCAGTGACAGTAGCTGAAGCAGAGAGGAGCTTCTCAAAGCTAAAACTAATCAGTGGGGGAGATGTTGGGTCATGGTGTGGATCACCCAGGGTGTCCTTCAAGCTAGAACCGCTATTGGTGGTATCTACGTAGCACGAACATACAGTTCAGCATCAGTTCAACATCACACAGAACATTTTGAAAGGAATAAATGATAAAAGAAACTCTAACTCTAACTCTAACTCTAACTCTGACTCTAACTTGCCACAGTACCCATGGCCTTATTTGTGCGATTGTTTTGAAGTAGTAGAAAATAAGGTTTTGTGCTCATGAAAATCTTAATAGATATCAATAAGTGTTTGACTCATTAATACAATTCTATTAATAGATTGGTGTGTTAAGAGTAACAGAGTATTTTATATAAACTAAGTTGATTTAGCAAGAGAAAAATCATAAGACCTTATAGCCATTATAAATTATAGTACTTGGATACTTAAGTACATTTTGAAGACAAATACTTTTGTACTCAAATTACTCAAATAAAAGTTTAAAGGGAGCACTTACCTACTGTATCTCTACTTTACTACTTTAAAGTACATGCGTTAAAGTTAATTCGTCCACCACTGCCAATAACAGATTTCTTTTACTGAACTTTAAAACATTTTGTATTTACCCATTTATATGCAACACTGTGCCAGTGGCCTACATTCATGTTTCACAGCTAGAACAACAAGAAATTACACACAGTCGTGCAGAACACAAGAATAAGTACATATGCTGGATGGAATGCACTGGCCAAATCATGATCAGACAAACAGAATGCTTGTTGAATCAGGTGATGTGTTTCAGCACTAATACCTGTAAAAAAATGCAGGAATTTATCAGAGGTGAGATTTAGTGAGATAAATATAAAAGGTATGTAAAAATGCAACACAAAATGTGCTTTAGCCAGTGTTTACTCAGGTGTGCATCAGAGGATTTAATAATTTCTTAGAAATAAATCAAAATCGTTATTTTATTTTATTTTTACCATTATGAATCCACTCATTCCAGGCATGTAACTGATCACTGTCATGATTTACACTGGGCTCTGAAAATTCATGACCTGAAAGCAACAGCAACAGAATAAAACTTCAACATCAGATTTATCTAATTCTTATTAGTCACCTAGTCAACAATATAAGAAATTATCATTACATTATTTTTATTTGTGCAAGTTCCTTAGAGTTTCAAGAGTATATGAATACGAGAGCAATAACGGTTATTTTAAGGACGAATGGTGCTCACCTTTTGAGTGATCCAGGAGTTTTCTCAGCTCATGCAGTGCTTGGGTGAGGTTTTCCAGTCGATGATGCAAGTATGCATTTTCACCTCGTAGCTTCTTTATTGTATCCTGAAGCTCATACGTGAAGGTTGTTTGTGCTAAAAATGGAATAGTCAGTACTGTGACAACTAATTGTACAATGAAAATTTTACACTTGAATTAGTGTTAGGACTTTGTTAACCGTTTAAAAGAATACTGAATTTAACAGTGACCAGAATTCTGCTGATGTCTATTTATTAAGCACTTTTTCTAGAGCAAGTCGATTTTAAATGCCCTATAGTGATGGGTCGTTTTTGGGCTGGAACATGCATTTATAAATCAATTCACATTTCATGCACCATTAACTAATCTCAACAGTATATAAAGATTAGTCAAATGCTGAACTCATTGCAGATATCTTAGAAACTAAAAATAGTTAGAATATAGTTAGATTCATTTAAATTACCTATGAGATTACATTCAATCAAATGTAAGATTATTAAACATCTCTAGAAATTTTGTTCTTTTTAAAGCTTAAAATAATGTTTTTCATTTTACTGGCAAACAGGTGAAACAAACAAACGCTTACAATCAGTAAAAAACTTTTTTGAAATTAGGTGAAATAATCACATTATTTTCTATAGATGTTACTTATCTTATCTTATGTTACCTTTCACTTGCTAACATCATATCTTTTTGTAGTGCTGAAGTTTGACAGACTAGCTTTGCAATAATGCAACTTGCTGTGGCAAGGAATCTTGCTTAACCTTGCCACAGACAGTGACAGTTGCAAAGTTGTAACTTTTTAACAAAAACATGAAGTGACATATGATGCAGTATTTGCATTAAACACACCTGACATACCGCCATGCTATACTTTACAACTACTTTGCTTTATAGTCCTTATCTGGTCAGCACTAGTGAATGACAAGGATTCCTGGCAGATAACTGGCTTCACACAAGCAGCTACTAATGTACATTAGGCAGAGATTGAATTTGGGCAGTGATGTTCACCTGGGTATTTGCCACAATATTACAAGGAACTGGTACATTTTAGGATCAAATAGAAATAGTTTAGGAGATAAGAGCGGCACACCTGCTCTTGGAGGGTGGTGTTAACCTTGTCTGGTCAGCATTAATCCACTTATCCATTGTGCAGCTGCACCTTCCCAACATGACTGTGATCAGCCTCTGTGATATAATATGGTTTTTGCAACATTAAAGTGTAACAAACATGCAAAACCATAAAGAAATCAGGAAGGGGGCAAACACTTTTTCACACCACTGTATTTCAATATCCACTGTTCAGAGGAAACTTTGCAAGTGAGACCTTTTTGGTTTACTTGCAGCAAAGAAAACATTATTTAAGTAGAGCAACAAGCAGAACCAAACTACCAAATATTTGCCTGGTAGTGTATAAGATAGTTTACTTAAAAATCAGACACAAGACAGTGAGATTGGGAATAAACCACCTACTTTATCTAGTTATAATATCACTGTCAAATATTTTGTATAATAATGGAGCATAAATCACGCAACAGGGTGTGTGGGTTTGTAGTATGTGTGTCTTGTTAATGCTTGTTGAATTAAATTAATATTTGCTAAACACATAAGAAATTCATCCAATTATAGCAGTGCGGGTGAGGCAGAAATTGAGATGGACACCCCTGAACAATCGTTAGAAACATTGCGGTAACAGTCATTGACAATTTTAATTTCCATTAGCAAATCCAGGCATAAGACACATAATGAGAATCTTCAAACCGTTTAAAAGAAACTTTTGACTATTTATATTATCTCATTTGTCTTGTGCAGTATAATGAATTCTAATTTCATAATGAAAATTCGTTTAAGATTTTAATTGCATTTTCTTTTCCCTCCAACGGTTTGCTTTTCAAATTCAATTATTAACATTTTTTTGGACTTTTTAAATGAATGAAAAGACTATCAGGATACCTTTATAGCACCTGCAATGTCTGGCTCATCCCCTCTCCCTTATTAAATTAACAGCAAAACCTTCAAAGTTCAAAGATAAAGAGCGAAAAAAAAGAAATTATCGGCTCACAATTATCATCCACAGTCTTAACCACAGCTTAATTTACAACTTCACAGCTCTCTCTCATGCTTCCTCTTTTCTGTGCTCAGTGAGCATGCCCACCCCCACTCTTATACAAATATCTATATGGAAAAAAACCCTGGCTAGTATTTTGGGTGACTATCTAACACTGTTTCTAAGAAACAAGATATCTAAGAAGCATGATGAATAATTCTTAAGTTTTATCAATAGGTTCCGGGAAGGCCAAGACATATGCAGAAGCGTTTGATAAATTTCTTCCCTGCCGTATAGGGGTCAGGGTTGTCAGTCACCCAGCCTCAACCCAGTCCGGTCCCATTGTGGTGTGAATCCCAGAAACAAATCCGTGCACCCCCTCATAGGGACTGAGGAGCAGCTCACCGCTTTCAGAAGCCCAGTAAGAGTCCGGACATAAAGACGATCATTTGGTGGTACCCACTACCATGAAACCAGAACAAACGCATTAGTTGACACAAGAACTGTTTTCATGCTTAACAGAGAGTCAGGATACTACAGTTGGTATTTTCTAGTTCCCAATGAAGTTTGGGTGGGTTACATCCAATTTTAGATCTTTGCAGTTTAAGACGTTACCTGCCAGTCAAAAGAACTGCTTTTCAGATCCAATCCAGTGATTGATTTGTGATAATCTGCCTCAAGGATGCATGCTGCCATATAAACATTTTTGCCACAACTCAGAAAGTCCCTGAGGATTGCTTTTGAGGGTGAAGCTTACCAGTCTCTGGATCATGCACATAAAACCATTTTAGTTCTGGTTTATACATGGAGGATTTCATCCTTTGGCCAATCTTCAGAGACAGATAGGAATTACGTGCCAGAGGCAGTTTAAGACTTTGGGTCCCACTCTAGGCATGGGCTGGGGTGCAGTCTTAAATGACTGTCCAGCCCAAGGCATCCAGAGAGGGCATTTAATTAGAACATCAATTGCCTCAAAATGATAGTTGTATATCGGACCCTGAAATACTCCCTCCAGCACTTAAAAGGCTACCATGTCCTAGTGAGGATGGACAACAGCAGTAACCTCTTTCATAAATCGCCCAAGTGGACTGTGTTCATGCCGCCTGGAAAGGCTATTACAGCAGTTTCTGCTAAAGGCACAGGACAAGTTCCTGTCCCACAGAGCAATTTAGCAGAAGAATGTGGGAGCAGACTTGCGGTCCAGACAAGCTGTGACACAAAGGGGAATGAAAACTCCAACCCAAAATATCCAGTCAGTTCTGGGATTTTCTCTTGCTATTACTTCTTTGAAGTAGATTTGGGGATTTGCAGGCTCTGTCAGTCTTGTCATCCTGCCTATGTCAAAGCTATTTTGCATCCTCCCGTAACTATCCTTCTAAAGTCCCAATCTCGACTGTACATCTGGTCAATTTTTGAAGCCTCCTGCTTTCAGGAGACTTTTCACTTACTATGTCCAGTACATGCTCTTCAGACTTACTTATAAATCTGAGCAGCTACATGAGCCGCAACTGTGGGCAGCTGCCACTAGGCAAACAATGTCACATTGGGTAAGGGATGCCATTACCCTAGCTTAGGTCAAGCTCCACCTCTAGGAGTTAAGGCCCATTCAACCAGGGTGGTTGCATCCTACAAGGCTCTTGCCAAAAATGTGTCCTTGATGTGTATGCTTTGATTGAACATCCTGAAGATGTGTCTGAGACCTCTTCAATGTTTGTGTGCACACACTAAACAACTTAAAGGGGTCCATTGTGTCTGTGTTGGTGTTCTTGTTCCTGTAGTGTTAGGAAACGCAGCACTGAGTGGAGCTTTTGATAGGGAACATCTCAGGTTACTTAAGTTTAACCCTGTTCCCTAAAAAAGCATGAACAAGATGCTGTGCCTCATTGTCGCACAGTGTGCGTGTTTGGACATCAATTCAGACAAAGACAAAACCAGAAGGTGTGTTCATGGCACGTCTATTTATAGCCTCGCAGATGCGTGCATTCAGACGATGTCACCCGCTGAGGTTATTTAAGCCAAATCCTTGATGTTTGACATACATGCTTTACAACCGAACAAACAAAAAATGTTCCAATAGCATTATAAAACGCAGTACCTTGTTTCCACCTTTTCAGGGAACAAGGTACACTCAAGTAAACAGAGACGTTTCCTATAGTGTAACATTCAGGCTTTCTGATTGGCTGCCAGCTCTTGTCTGTTACTGTGAAGCCAGACCTACCTTCTGCCAAAAGTTAGTGTGTTGGCTGAAATATAGCATATAGTACAAATTATCCACCCATTCTAATGTGAAATCTTAAGCAATGTTCATAAAAAATATGCTGATTTGAAAGCTACTGAAGTATATATAGCAATGTAATCTTATGCATTTTTTTGTTCAACTCAAGTAATCAAATAAAATGGTTCATGCGGTTAATATTTACTGAAAACCAGTCATTTATTTTGTTATTTTTACTACAAAAATAAATGGTATTTAGCAGGTTGTAGCTAAATATAATGTAAGTGTTTGGTAAACAATATCTATAGTCTGATGCTTGCTAACTAATGTAAAATCCCTAGCTTAAGTTAATGCAAAATTGTTAGCTAAAAATAAGACATATTATCTGTGCTGATTGCTATAAATCCTCTGAAAACAATTACCCTGTCTTGCTATACAGTGTTATTAGAAAACAAAAAGCAGACTATTTAAAATGTTAGTTGTCTGATGGTTATTGGTGGTATCTTATTTTCATTGCACATATTACCTTTCCATATTGCTCTGAATAAGGCTAACCATGCGTATTGATCAGTGTATGTGTATCAGTGCATCAATAACATCGACAAACACTTCTGTTTCTGTGTTTAGTTTTCAGCACAGTAAACACAGATGCTTGTGTTTTGTTTGTCTCATCAGGAGCAGTGCAATATCTGTGTAAGGCTGTTTTTACTTTAGTTTTCATAAGTTAATTAAGACAAACTACAGCTGTTACAGGACTCAATGCTGGGACAGTGTCTCCATCTAGCGGTTACACAGAGCTTGTTACGTATATACATTTTTTATTTTTTTTATTTTTTATGAACACAGGATAATTACAAGTATCCCTTATTGCTTACAAATGTATGCTAAGATATTCCAAAAAGTCACAATGTGGCTATATGATGTATTATTTCATACAAATTCTATTGTCATCCAGCCACCATTTCCTGCACAACACTCACATCATTGCAAAATAAGGGTCATGGTGATGTCCAGGTAGCAAATGGCTGCAGTAACCAGAGTTTATTACATATGTGACGTGTATCCTTGCCAAAACCTTGTCAACTTGCCAAACCTTCCCAACATCTGGATCACTACTACTAGGTGCACATCCCAGAACCTGCTTCATCATTGTGCAGTCGCTCACTTTCGAAAGTAACACCTAGCAACTGATGTATCTGACATCAGAAATATTGTCTGGATGAACCAAAGATGCCAGTGTCTAAAAACAGGTAAGAGGACCGGCTAGACCACTCTGGAGCTTGTTGATTGGTTCTTATGTCACATGAGAGCTTTCTTGCACTCAACTACACTAGTGGCACATTTATGGATGACGTGAGGGAAGACATGCAGGTGGTTGTTTTGAAAGAGGCAGATGTAGAGGACAGAGTGATATGGAGATGGATGATCTGCTGTGGTGACCCCTAACAGGAGCAGCCAAAATAATAATAATAATAATAATAATAATAATAATAATAATAATAATAATAATATTGATGATGATGATGATGATAATAAGGACATGAAAAAACGGCTCCTGGCATCACAGGGGTTACATTTGTATTTGTATGGCAATGGTCAAGGTCACTGTCATATGATCAAGTCATATTCTTGTTGTAAGGACTTGACATGCATGCACATAAGCTCAAGACGGTATCTGCCACTCCTGACAGGTATAAGGAGTGAAATTTAGCTTTTACCTGTATGAATTGATAATGACCTATATGTGAAAGAATTATGTTAACACATTATGTTAAGTGGAAATTCACCTGTAAAAACAGACCAACAATAAATAATCTGGGATTCCCTGGAAAAAAAGTAAATGCTCAACAGTCGCCTGCCACAATTCATGAAGTGAAATGAAGTGAACTGAAGTAAAAATCTTGAAGCATATTGAAGTTAGTGCATCTAAATATTTTTAGTTCTACTAAAATGATTTAATTCCTACTACATTCCTATTTTAGCTGTTAACCACTAATGATGGCCAGTAAGCTAAAATGAACATAGCCTAGTGTGTGGATGGTTGTAAATAATTATGCAGGAGATAAATGTTTCAAGATTTCACTTATATATGTGTGGTTTTTGTGTTTAATTTGGGTAGCTAATTTAGAAGTCATTAATCTACTGTATGTAGCCATCAAACCGAGTCTTTGTCTGTGTGGCTTAAATTCTTGTGACAATAAACATGTGTATGGTAAATAACCAAATGCTATATTCAATAACCACATGTAACCAAATGCTAAAATAAAAAGTCTATTATTACATAAAATGATGACAATTGCCCCAAATTATTAAAGGGACATATATAATATTGTCTCTATAGTCAAGTGTAAAATCTCTTAGACCCACACATTGATAAAAGGCGTTTGCACTTACATTTATGCTAAAGAGAGAACAAGAGAACACTCCGATAACTGTGGTCAGTAGCAGTCTTTATGAAGATTAATGAACAGTTTGATGATTTTAGGCCTCTCCATGAGATCAATGAATGCAATCCCCACAGGGACAAATAGAGGAACATCTCACACACACATAGACAATACACATACAAACACTGGCCATGGGGTGCATGTTAAATGTCCAGGTGGTAATCAATGTAAAGAAATTAGCTATTGATTGTGTATGGTTCAGTAATAGGTTACCAATGGGTTTGCTCTTTTAGAAAATTTCAATACCCTCTCCATGGGGATAAAAGCATAATAACTCTATCCAACCACAAATGAAGCTGTGAATACAAAGACCAGTGGCCCGTAAACCTACTGTGAAACTTTTATGTAATACAAAGATCATTAAGTATTTTATGAGAGTCTGGACTTTGTATTGGATTTTCCATAAATTTGATGTATATTGATCTATATAGAAAAAAATAAATATTTTAATATATTTTTTTTAGGAACATGCATACGGATTACCATCTTCATTCGAAAATGATAATTTAGTATTCTTACTTTTATAATTCATTCAACAATTTTGAAGGGAATTGTGTATGTTCAATTTTTACTGGACATTCAAAAATTAGCATCATGAATCAACCCCATGCAATGTATATATAGTATTAAGTCACATGATCTTTCCTGCTATATGTGGTTATTTTCCAAACTGTTAACACAAAGCTTGATGCACTTAATTGTACAGGACGTCTTTGGATGCGGTATAATACAATTTTGCATTCACTTGAACTTGGAAACCCAAACCTGTTTCAGCATCGCAATGCCCCTGTGCACAGTGAGTTCAAGCTTTGGAGAGGAAATTCTTAAGTGGCCTACTATAGAGCTCTAATCTCGTTCCTACTGAACACATTTGGGATGAGTGTGAATGCTGACTGCACCCCAGGTCTCCTCACCTACATCAGTACCTGCCTTTCATAATACCCTTGTGGCTGATGAACACAAATATTAATAAGCACACTAGAATCTAGTGGAACATCTTCCCAGAAGAGTGGAGGGAATTATAAGCGCAAATTGAGGCTATATATATATATATATATATATATATATATATATTTTAGATTTAGATGTTTTGAGATGGTTTGGACATGTGCAGAGGAGGGACATGGGGTATATCAGTAGGAGAATGCTGAGGATGAAACCACCAGAAAGGAGAAAAAGAGGAAGACCAAGGAGGAGGTTTATGGATGTGGTAAGGGAAGACATGCAGGTAGTTGGTTTGAAAGAGGCAGATGTAGAGGACAGGGGGGTACAGAGACAGATGATCCGCTGTGGCGCCCCCTAATGGGAGAAGCCGAAAGAAGAAGAAGAAGATGTATATATATTTTTTTCGATTTTTAGTCCAATGTCTATGGCCCCAGATACTTTTACAGTAAAAATAATAGGATATTTAAAGCAACTGAACAGTAAGTAACAGCTACATATAGTTATATGATACTTTAAATAATATATAATAGTTAAAAAAAGGAGTATGTGCTTATTATTTCTGCTGCTGAAGTGATTTTAAGTAAGGTTTTATACAAGCCTATCTGTTTGACGATTAATCACGCAAGGTGAAAAGTGTCCCCTCCTCCTCTGCCCTAAAGGACTTCCTGCATTACTTATTAGCCAGTGTGATAGAGTTGCTGTTTCTAGGTAGAAGATGGAACCCCGGCAACATTTGGGGAGCACCATCATAAATCAAGTTACAGATAAGCCTTTCTTCATCCACTTAACGCTGGTTCCCTCTGCCTTAAGATCATTACAGTAAAAAAAGTGACACATTTGATTGATTAAAATGGCGCCTGGCGACGTGGGGTAAATCACGCTAAGTGATGTGACACCCCAGTTCCTCATATCATATTTCTGTCAGGACAATGATGGTAAAAAGGGTTGTCACTGCGTGATATCTGACAACTCGAGCCATCCAGTGCAATACAAGACCAGATTTACTGCTGGGTTAGAGAGAACTGCTATGGAAGAGCTTGAGAAAAAAAACCCACAAGGCTGTTGTTGTGTAATGTCACTTCTCAAACAACCATAAATTTCATTAAAGAGGACTTGGAGATCTCTAACAAACTGTCATCCATAAAGGTGTTTACCATTCCAACATGTCTTCCAAAACTGTTCAACACTTGATTCGTTTAAATTGCAGTGTAGATTCTTGGCCTAGTGTTAATTCCTTTTATATGAGGGTGCATTGATATCATTTACCTTTCATTACCACCAGAGGGAGCAAGATTTACAATGTACATTGGTAAAGGCGCATACAACTGCAGACAAACATCTGGCGTTATGTCTTTATTAAGTGTGTGCATGTGTGTCTGAGTGTGTGTCCTTAGTGACAGTTTATTTCCTAAATTCTTGCTCTCTTTCTCAACTAGACCACACCAACTGTATATATACAAACCACTTGAAATACTTAAAACCTTATACTTTGTATGGACCCTACACTGTCCAAGTCTTGTTTAGACCTAGACATGAAAATGTCTCTGTGGAGAATGGAGTGATGAATGCGAATTAAGGGGTGGAAACTAGGTGTGGGTGTGTTTCATTTGAATGTGCAAATGAAATCTGGCCGGCTCAGCAGGAGTTAACATGGCCCTGATCTCCACATTAATCATGAAGTGTCTTACTTCAAGAGAATGTTAATGTGTGACCAAATGAGAGCGAGTGAGCTGATCCCCGAATGCAGACCTGCTGTATTGCGTTTTCTTTTTGTGATTTTAGCACAATAATGCTCTGTTAAACGGCACAGTTCTGTTAAATGGCATTGTATTACTCACCTCATTAAAAAAAGTCAACATAATTAAAGACTAAAGTTATTTACATCATTAGTTACATCATTATCACATGATAAATGTCAGCTTTAATAAATCATCAAATCAAAAAATACAGTAACAGTAGCTAAAAAAAGCAAAATATTGTATTATGTATTATGACATTTATTTTGTGTGACTGCAAAACTACATTACATTATGACATGTGAACTATCTGAACTTGCTTTTAGCTTTACCTTTGAATTTTTTTACCTAACAAGTAAAAACCATTAAGATGTCGGTTCACTGCACATTTACCCACGTTTAAACTATGTCTCCTGAGATTATTCATGTAGTTTATTTCATTTATTTAAAAAAGTAATACACTTTTGTTGATACTTATGGTCTATTAATTCTAAATTACCCAGTTGTTTACTAGTTACTATTGTGTGTGAATATGGCAGTAAAGTCAAATCATTTATTCAATTTATTCATATAGTGCGTTAAACAATGAACACTGTCTTGAAGCAGTTAAAAGACTGAAAATATGTTCCTTATAATTATAATTTAATCTCCAAAGAGTGAACCAGTGGCAGCTGTGACAAGGAAAAAATCTCCTAGATGGCATGAAGGTGTAACCTTGAGAGGAACTCAAAAAGGGAGCCCATCCTCATCTGGGGGGCACAAAATGTCAATTGTGTAGTAGTAGACTGTTGATATTAATTGTCTATAGTTTTTGAGTTGCTTAGTAACTTCATGGATCTTTAGGTGATGCTGAAGTTATCTTTGATTATCAGAGATAACAAAACTGTAAGTGCAAACATTAATCTTGAAATTAAATAAATTAATAATACAGTAATAATAAAACTACTACTACTAATTCTACTACTACTAATAATAATTATAATAATAATAATGATAATGATATAGAAACCTGGAAAACGCCAAACTGGAAAAACTAAATGTTATTTATTTATTTATTTATTTATTTATTTATTTATTTATTTATTTATTTATTCAATTTAATTTATTTATTCTTTCAATTTAATGTATTAATTTATTTGGGTTTTTTTTGCAAACCATGTATTTTTTTCCCAAGATATCTATTAGTCTATTTTTTCAAGAAGAGGGAAAATCTGTGTGACTTTTTTTCTTTCATTTTGCAAAGTAATAAAAATCTTCTAAAAAATGTTTGAGATCTTTATTACACCAGTTTTTAAATCCTTGAATTATATGTAAAGTGGATTCTTTCTTGTCTCATGTACTGTTTTGTGGTAACGTTCGTGTGCTGTCAAATGTGCTTTTGATGTCTGTGGTTTACAAATGAATATATTTATTTTTCTACCAATTGTGGATAAATGTCAAAAAATATTCCCAAAAGAGCAAAAAATTCATATTGTATCGAAAAGTATGAGAAATGAAATAAATGCAACTCTTATGCTTTTTCACTTCTTGAAAATATTAAGTTTTTTTCGGCCACTAGATGGCACTGTTAGCTCAACAATATCTATGTAAAGTCTAACTCCACATAGTAGAAGCAGTGCAATAATTTTCATACTGAGCGAAAGTCGCCATTGCTGTTATCTTTTAATAGATTTGTACATGGGAGGAAAGCAGGTGCCTCTTGTTAATGTGTCCAATTGGCCGAGTTGCGTATGGAATGTGGCACATCCATCACTGTCTGGTGCAGTGACACCCTGTCATCCGCCCTGAGCAGGCGCCGAACAGATGAGGCTCCTCTTTGAGCGCCTTGCATAGTCGACGCAGTATGCACACACTTTGAAAACACACACACACATAACTTCTATCTCGTGCAAATGATTTTGTGGTTGTGGTACTGTAGCACTGTGATGAGATATTTTCATGAAATCTATGAGAATCATCATGGTATATAATGATGCTAAGTCTATAACGTGTGGCGACAGTATTATCAGGGCCTGCTATCCAGATACAGAAAATAATAATTCACTCATGGTGAAACTGTTTTAGAAAACCTTCAGGTCTGTGTACATGATATGAGGCTAAATATTTAGTGGTGGTTTATTATTTATCGCTTCCTTTGCCTGAGGTAAGGTGCTTTAATTGTGTGTTTCCCCGTTAGTTTTTTTCTGACAAACCGCAAATCTCTCTAGAGAATCCAGCGCAGTAAATCGCATTATAGTCCATCACAAGATCAGTTTATTTGCTTGTACCTGGTATGTATAGACTGGCCTTTCAATACAAGAGGGCAGAAGACTTCTCTTTGCAGCACACTATATGTACTAACACTTCCTATGAGGAAAGCTTTTACTGTGTTAATACCTTGTTAGGGCTGTTTCAATCCGAGAGGTCAATGTCAATACCACTTAAGAACAAGAGCTTGATTTTACCACTGTGGATTTGTGCAACCTCTACCTTACCTTCTCATATCTCCCTGAAGCCCATCTGACCCACATTTCTGCTTTCAATGCCTTTAAAAGTATAAAAAACTGATTACATGAATATGGGAACATTTTGATGCAAGGCACTGACACACTGGCCCTTGGCCCTCGTCTTCGCTTTATTTTTTCATTTTCTGATTTTTTTCTTTCACTCCTTTTTATCATGGCATAACTTCTGAGTTCAGGTTCAGTGCTTGTTTTAGGTGTTTTGAAACTAACGAAGGTGCTGATGTCAGAGGTCCTCCTGAGTCCCCTTATATAATGCGGCACCTTTTTCTTGAGACCATGCAGGTAATTGCAATCGTCAAATCTATTTGAGCATCTTTGTATGGAAAATAACACATGCCCTGTGCTCTGCACTGTGGTCTGAACAAGTCTTTGTGGGGTTTCCCTTCCTTTATGTGTGCTTAAGTGCATGGATGCCGGTAAAGGCATTCACAGTAAAAGGCCGTGAGTTGGTCAATGGAAGTGGTGGTAATAAAACACCACCACTTAGTTTCTGTGGGTATCAATTTAGTTGAAATGTAAGTTAGCCCACAAAAAAAAAAAACTATGGCTCGGCTACCAGGCTTTGGTGCTGATGATAAATGATGACCTAAAGTATGAAATTAGATACAAATAATGGACTGTGTGCCTTCATGCTAGTTGAAATAGATACTTGTCAGAATAAAGCTGTTGAAATATCTCGGGAAGATATAAAAACAAAGCGGCTGTCGTGCTTTAAACATTGTTCTGTTGATTTTCAGTTGTTGGCTTAATCTTTTTTTAATTTTTTTTTAGTTGCAAAAAACCCCTTTAGAAAACTTCTTCTTTTCATATTACAGATTAAAAGCTCACAAGGCTTGACTGAATGGTTTGATGAATGTGAAAATGATGTAAATGATATGCTGTGGCTTTCACAGTCACCAGAACTCAACCCAGATAAACACCTCTGGGAGATTTTAGATGGACGTGTTAGACGGCGTTCTCCACCTCCATCATCGCAACACCAGCTGAGGGAATATATTTAGGAAGAATGGTGTTCATCACGTCCGTAAAGTTTTAGAGACTTGTAGAATTGATGGCAAGGCCTAACTGTTCTGGTGCTTTGTGGTGGCCCAAATCCTTAATAAAATATATTGCCTGATTCTTTGATGTTAATTTATCACTTGTCTGGAGATACGAGTTGTAATCAAACTAATAGACTATACCAACTTTTAGATGACCATTCCTGCCCTCTTCCTAAGTCAAGGAAATTATAGTAATTGTCTACTATTTGGAATGTTTTTTTTTTTCTCTCTGGCATTAGCCATTTGAGGGAAGCCATGAGCGAAAGAGCAGCATGATGAGACATCCTTGCATCTCCAAGCTAATTTGGTTGTGCAGGTTGAGTGCTCAATTTTGCACTCAGTTGCTTTGCGAGGTTAATCGTGGGACAGCAGTGTTTATGTTACAGTAATATGGAATCGACTCCCCTGCTGCATCTAGCCAGCTCTGAAATATGTGCTCAAAACCCCCCAAACTCCCTTGCTTCCCGGAGGGGTGTGGGGGGGGGGTCGAAGAAGAAAGACAGACAAACGGAACGTGGAACAAAAGACAGAGGCAAGTCGTGCCAATTAGTTGCTAATGAGACAAGCTCATGAGGATTTCCAAGCCCACAACGTGTTAACGTTTACCTCGGCTGTCTCTCTCTCTCTCTCTCTCTCTCTCTCTCTCTCTGTAGCTCTGCTACGGAAACACACTAAAAGAATGTCTTTGCTGTGATTGCTTACATATGGCTGTGGGGCTTTCACTCTCAAGAGGTGAACAGGAAGGAACGCCTTACTTATGGTCAATGTAAAACCGGCAAACCGACATGCGGAGACCGCTTCTTTTTATTTTTCTATCTTTCTCCAGCACTCCCCCCTTTTCACCTCACTCTCTCAAAACTGCCCTCAATGGAATGAGGGAAAGGGAAACACAGTTGCACAGCATACGCTCTCAATTTTCTCCGAGTGGTGAGCCGGGAGAATATATAATAACTGAAAAATAATATGTCAAGAGAATAAGCAGTCCTCCTTTCTGCCTAGGCCTTTGTGAAGCATTTATCAGAAAAGTGTGACTAAGACCTGGAAATGAAATGAGATTTTTTTTTTTTGGTTTTAAATGTGTCTCTGATGCCTGGCATGGACTACATCACGGTGCTCCAGTGTTCTAGTTTCAAGAATATCAGTTGATTTATATGCTTTTGTCTTCGCTACCTTAATACCAATGTGTATCACAGACTTAAACACCGGTGACCCTACTGATATGTAGCACACAGAACACTAGTTTATCCCTGCAGCAATAATGACTGAATGGAATTGGAAAACATTAATTGTATTTTGTGTTGGGGAGCTGCGTATATTGTGGCGCGTTAAATAACTTTGCCATTGGACCTATCCCTGATAAGACTGGAATGCCAGTGGTTCTCCCTGGGATTGCTTTTATTAAGCCTACTTCTGTCTGAACAAATTCATAAATAATTAAATAAACAGTGAAAATATTATTACTTTTGGCAGCAAGCTTGTTTCACATTTCCTGTTGGCCTATGTAAGGTTCTATCTAATTAGCTTTCTAAGGAGTCGTCCTGCTTTCTGCGAATCAAGTTTCCTGAGTTAGGGAGGCTCTCTGAGAGCTGTTTTTCTTATTGATTGAACAAGCACAGAAGTAACGACTACACGCTGGAACACTTCCAAAAAAAAAAAAAAAAAGAATGTTTATTTTTGACCTGCTTATTTCTTATTTCATCTTCATGGTTATTAATGCCAGGATTTAGTTAATCATGCTATTTCATCAAAAGCATAAATCTTTCTTTGGCTGAAATCTTTTTTTCACATCCACCATTCAGTTAGTAAAACCTGCATCTTAGGCCTTGGACCTCACTCACACATGCTTAACACCCCCACCTCAGGGTCCCACCCGCTCCACCTTCTACCTTTCAAAGGCAGTTGTTAAAACCTTGTGGCGCATTAACGGAGGCTGAGGGCACTAGGTAACCCCTGCGTTTTTATTTGTCACTTTAAAAAGACCGTAAACCTTGAGCTCCAGGAACAACCTCTGGCACCCGGAGCTCCCTTCGTGCTCATTCTTCTCATTAGAGCTTTCGCAAAAAAAAAAAAAAAAGAAAAAAAAAGGAACTCGTTCAAATGGCTTCTTCCTCTGTGATGCGTTTACTGTTAATTAGTTTGCTTTGTAAGGTTAGACTTGCGGACGAAACAACTTTGAAAGTGTTTGGCGGCCATCTGTGTGAGTGCGGCACTAACTACGTACAGATGGGCTGCACTCAAGACAGGTTGCTTCTAAGGGGGAAAAAAAAACAGCGAGACGGTTTTGGTTATTTTAACAAGATTTATGGCCTGACTCGCAGGTAACCATTTCAGCCATAATGATGATTGTTAGTCATCTGTCAAAGGAAAAAAAAAAAAAACCTGTGATCGAAGCCAAACATGGACTGTGCTAAAATGTCTTTTTCATGCATATCGCATTTGAGGGATATAGTCCTTAAACCGAGAAATTTATTTAATGTGTTAATCTAAAATACACGGATTGTTATTTTTTACTGAGCAAAAAGTGGTGGTGTTTTGTGCTGTGGCACATATTGAATCAATTGCTTGGCAGTAACTTGGCAGCAACTAAAAATGCTTCATTTGGCCAAGTTAAAATGCCATTACTTACTCAGTGAACCAGGTAACTCAAGAAAAAAAGGTACGATTGCCAGATAATTGTTGGACAAGGTCACAAAATTAGCAAACATAATCGAATAAGGGCACTAACATTGTAATTTACTGTATGCCCTTCCTCCATGGTAGAACAAGGCATGCTGTTTTCTGGCTGAAACTAATTCCCATGGGAATACAATGTTGGGAAGTAATACGTTATGTCGGAATTGTTTAGTCCATGATGAAATAAAACAAAGTATTTACGAGCAAAAAATACAAATATAAAATAATATTAATAGTAATCATATTTTCTAATACAGCACTAATTTGTACAAGTGTTTTTTAATCTTCCAAATTGTGATTCTTAAAAAAAAAATTTAAATTAATAATCTAAATTCAAACAAACATCAGAAAATATAAATATAAAAAATATAAGAAGGGATGATTCCTTACAGGCTGGAAATTTTACATAATATACCACACAAAATGAGCAAAAGTGGATAAAAGAAAAAGAATGATTTTATTTTATAGTAGGATTCTTTATTAATGCATTGATTGATTTTTGTATTTTTATTTCTTGACTAATTTAAGCAATCTTAGTTAATTTTTCTCCCTTTATTCTGTAATATGTATCTGGTGAAAACTGCTTGCTGAATTGCCCTTGGCTCATGACCACATAAATTTCGAGTCTTAGTGCTACTGTCAAGCTTTTCTTACGGCTTCATTCGTTTAAAATAACCTTTACAAAATAACTTTATATTCTATTTTTTTTAAATGTTACAGAACGTCCTTTATGTTGTGTTCACATCTCTGACATTACATCTTGTTTTTCTTGCGGTAGATATCATCATTAACGCTTCCTGCTTTTTGATGTGAACGCCCGAAGAGCCACTAGAGCAAACGAACCTACTGACATTTTGTGTGTTATTTTTGTGTTTTTTTGTTTTATAACTGAATAGGGCTGAATAAGGCTTGATCAGAAAGAGAGAGAGAGAGAGAGAGAGAGAGAGAGAGAGAGAGAGAGAGAGAGAGAGAGAGCTTTATTAACACACTGGATCAGTCAGACAGCTTTTCACAGAGGAGTCATGAGTGGTTATATTTAAGCGGAAAATGTGTCCACTCAGCAAAAGTCTTTACTAAGGGGACAAGGAGAGAATGCTACTGTACTGTAGATAAGGAGCTAAAATAGAAACTGCGCACATTGTTTATTTTATTTGTTGTAAACATTGAAAAAAGTTGTTTTTCATTAATTTTTTTTGAGGAAAAAAGAAAATGATGGATGAATATTAAATCATATTTTTGGTCGACATGAAATTGACATTTGAATATTTAAATTTAAATTTAATTTCAACAAAATTTCTATGATTTTCTTTTATATACAAATTGCATGTTTATTTATTTACAAATGATTTCAAACATGTTCAGAACATATTAATGTTTACTATACTGCTGTTTAAAAATGTTTCAATTTTAACTATTTCTGAATTTAATTCAACACATAATTTTTTCTATTTTTTAATTTTTATTTTATGAACTATTTATCTCTTTCTCTCTCTCTTTTTTTATGTATTTATTTATTGATTTATTTTTTGTATAATTAAGACATATTAGATTTTTTGTAAAAGCAATTCTAAACAAGTCTTCTTCTATTTTTCTACCCTGGTCGTCTAGATTAGCCCGTAGTCCATGCATTTATATAATAATCCTGTCTGCATTTTCTGTTTAGTTCTTTCCTGTCCTTTTCTATTTTCCCCCCAAGGTTTTATTTGGAAATGGCTCCCAGGTGTTCGATAAGACTGTACTGGACATGACAGCAGTGCAATCAAGTGTATAAATTTAATTGCAGACTCATTTGGGGCCGTTTATTAGTCAGTTAGGGGCACCCCGCTCCACTTGAACCCTGTTATTGTGTGCCTGAACATCTGTTTGCCTCTTTTTAACTATTTGTTTCATTGCATAGTTTTACAAACGCGTGCCTTTAATGGCCGTGCTGTAATATAGCTAAGGCATGGCGGGTTTTATTGTGATTGTTGCCTTTTTGTATTGCATTTTATGTTATTTATATTATAGTCTACATGTTGGAATGCTTACTTTAAGCACATGAGTTTCTTGTCATTAAGGTACAAATTACTGACTTTTGCAATACCGTTACTGATTATATTTATATATACTGTGTGTGTGTGTGTGTGTATATATATATATATATATATATATATATATATATATATATATATATATATATATATATATATATATATATCAATCAAATGCCACACCTGCATCATTCTTTTAAAACAGTTGCTCATTTCATAATGACAAGTGTGGGACAGTCACTATCCTGCATCATGAATCCCAACCTATAGTCCTGTATGCAGGCTTTGTCTCGGCTTTGTTGAAAACGCAGACTGGCTGCACCCCATTAATAAAAAGCCACAGAGCACAGTGTTAATTGTTCCCATGCATGAGGCCCAGAAAATCCGATAAATCAACTGGCTAATTGCAACAAATTGTGTCCTGACATTAAGCTATGATTCCACACCAACAAATATTCATCAACAGTGCGAGCAGCTCATAAAACACCAAGCTGGCCATTTCCCAATCCACCATATATATTTCCCATCACAATCCTGCCATTAGTCATCCATATTGTTTATCATAACTGATGGAATAGGATTGCCGTATGGACCGAGGCCAAGCGTGTGTTAAAAGTGTGCTAATGCTCTGCAAGGAACCGAACAAATCTCGAATGATCAATTCGCTTCCTAAACACTGATTTTATTCTCAAGTGCCACCGAAGTTGCTATTAATTTATTATTCAAGGGCAACAGTTATGAGTAGCTCATCTGCTCTATTGCTCTCAACAGTGCTGTTTTTGAAAATGTCAATAGCAATACCTATTTGTTTTTTGGCACAGGTTAAAAAAACTTGCTTGTTTTTTCTTTCTTTTTTCTCTCATGTGTGCATCAAAGGCTAAATATGTCTTAGCAAAGGTCAGGGCTCTGATTTGTTTTGGGATTGTTTGCAGGGAATTTTGATTCTCCGCATTGATCAGTTTCCCACCGGCGACATGTGTGTAAATCGATGGCGTATCAAGAAGAGCCCTCCCACTCTACAGGAAAAGAGAAAGAGAGATTGTATGGCATGATAAATTCTGCACACTGCCATTTTGAGCCCCCTCCACCTTTTGGATGTGAGCCAGCTGATAGATCATAGTACACTGCCCATGCTGTTTGGGTGCAGTAGAAAAAAAAAAAAAATCCCTCCCACATGCTAGCACTCTTTAGCATTGATGGCTTATTACTGGGTACTGTGATTTGGCTGGATGTGTTCAAGGATCTCCTGTGCAGAGGAAAAGGTCAGCAGCTTTTAGCCGTGGCTCTGCTGGAATACTAATACTGTCCTTATTCAAATCGTGCGCTACAGTGCTTATTAAATAGATGGGCTGCGGTGCTTTAATTTAATAGTGCCGACGAGAGGCCACAGCTGCAGTCAAAGCTAGATTAGGTGCTTCTAGACCTAGAGATCAAGCCGGAGAGGAGAAGTGATTCTGCTGAATAAAATAGTGATGTGCAAAAAAAAAAAGAATAAACATACTGTAGTTTAAAACCAGGGGAATTCTCCAGGATCTCATCCTTTTCCATTTCCTCTCTCTCTCTCTCTCTCTCTCTCTCTCTCTCTCTCTCTCTCTCTCTCTCTCTCTCTCTCTCACACACACACACACACACACACACACACACACACACACACACACACACACACACACACACACACACACACACACACACACACACAGACAGTAAGAATTGATCCGCTGAGTGCTCGGCCGGGGCTATTAATGCCGTTTAAAGCGTGCCTGTTAAAATCGAATGTTGTGGTTTCATCGTCTCGGATTTGCAGGACGGTCTCGTACGTCTCCATTTCAAGATGGTCCCCTGTCGCCGCTTTCATTTGATCAATAAGCTTGTCTGTGAAAACAGGTCATAAGTGCATGTCAAAAGTAAAACGTCTTAAATGTCCCTGATGCATTTTTTTTTAACCACAATACATCTTGAGAAACTTCAATGCATTCTGTGGCTGTGTGATTCTTACTACTACTTTTTTTCTCAGTCACTAATGAAATGGTCAGGACTATTTCACATTGATGTCATGGGATTAATAAAATGTTATGTCGTATTGTGCCACTGTGCTTTGTTTTAGCCTGTAATTAAGTTAAGGGTGTATGCAGTGTGCGTGTATTTGTGTGTATGTGTTTCTGCTTTCTGATGATATGAATATAAAGATGATGGATACAATAAACCCGCACAAACACGCTTCCCTATTAGTTTGCTTAGTCATCAGCACAGTGGGCAATAAATAACACACACACACACACACACACACACACACACACACAGATCTGACTCTCCTAATGTTTTTGAGAATCCTGATAGTATTCCTCAAGCACAGTCATAAATGATGATCCTGTATGTTTGTCATTGTGAGTAGGTGTGTATGTGTGTGTGAGAGAGAAGGAGAGAAAAATTGAGGATTCCAAGGAACCTAGAGAGAAGTGCTATTGATACATGTGGCATACTGTACAGTGGGTTAAGAAAACAGACTCTCCCCTGAGTGAGCTGTGGAGTCAGGATCGATAAGGTGCTGGAATTCCTCCTGACGCTCAGAGAGAGTGATCATACAACACTGACAGCATGCTGCGTGTCATAGCGCTTCACCTGCAGCATGTCACTGAGAATGTCAAAAGAAAAAAAAAACAAAGAAGTGAGAAAACCAAATAAAAAATGTGCTATTTAGTTTCAAATGTAATCCTCACAATTTATGCCAGGAAGCTGATTCATGCATAAAGAGCACTGAATTGGACTCATAAATGTATGTTGAGAGGAGACGATGTGCTATTAAACAATTTTATTATTGTACAAAGTGTAAGAAAGTCTAAGAAGATGTCACAGTCATCTCAGAAATAAAACAAATACAATACATGCATGTTATAAGCACATAGTCATATTTACACATGTATTTCTATGTGCTGATTATGGCATTTTTTTAAACAAATATCAGAGCCCATTCTTTGTCCCAAACCTGTAAATAATGAAAAATTTTAAGATAAAACTTGGGCTGGGATTTCCACTTCTACATTCTAGAGGAAACCTTATGGAAAAAAAAAAAAAATTCAGGGTTATTCATTGTCTTTTATTCCCACCCACTGATAATGTGGCGGGGTTATTTCCTGTGGCTATTAGAGACAATAGCCGTAAATTCCATTGTGCCGGTTATTCATTGTTTCACTTCTTGATGTGGGAGTGTGTGTTTGGAATAGCGAGGCAATACATAATGGTTCAGTGATAAGAGTCCACATTAATTCTATTGTCTCAGCTTTCCTTTTTACACATCCCCTTTTCCTTCACAATTACTGCCTCTCTGTGTGTGTGTGTGTGTGTGTGTGTGTGTGTGTGTGTGTGTGTGTGTGTGTGTGTGTGTGAGTGAGAGTGTGTGACCCAGTTCTTGGATATGATTACATACAAATGAAAAAAAAACAAAACAAATTAAATAAATACAACTGAATACATACATACATATATACATATATATATATATATATATGTATATATATATATATATATATATATATATATATATATATATATATATATATATATATATATATATATATATATATGTGTGTATACATGCCATCTTCATACAAAAGGTATTCATATACACAACATCAAATAATCTTAATATGGAACTGGACATCGCCTCTTCTCTTCTCCTTGTGCAAGTGTTTTCTTCACGTCATTACCATAAGATAACAGCGTGGACTCCTTGCTGCCACCTTGCCGTCCTCTAAGCCATAAATCAGAGTGACTATGTCATCATGGTGAGACGCTGTGGAACTCAGGGTGGCGGCGGCTGGCGTTGCTGGTGTGAAATCACTTGACCCTTCAGCATTAACCTGTCCTTCACCAGTCCTCACTCCTCCTCATGCCTGAGAACAAAAGAGGGACCCTATTGATTAAACCGCCCAGCGTACACTTGATATTACACACAGGCTTTCCCACTGATGTTCCTGTAACTCCTGCATGTGTGTGGGTGTGTGTGTGTGTGTGTGTGTGTGTGTGTGTGTGTGTGTGTGTGCTGGGGAGAGAGAAAAGGGTGACCACTGGGTCTCTAGTGGGAGCAGTGTTTTGTCATCCTGAGCAGTGTTTACTTTTTCTCTCCTCCCACACACACACACACACACACACACACACATGCACACAGCTCCCCATGGAGTGGATCGATAAGCGCAGTGGTGATGTGGTGTGAGGAGTGTGAGCTCTGGAGGATGAGTGTGTGTGTACAGAAAAGGTCTGGGGTTAGCATCCATTCTCATAACCTCTGCTCTGTGTGTGTCTGCAGGCTAATTCACTCTTTACCCGCGCTGGCATGGCTCTGTAACCGAAACTGGCAAGGTTTTTTTTTTTTCTGTTTAGTTTATACAATATTAAAGACAACTGTAATTAAAATAGTTTTATTGAATACAATATTGTATACCTATTTTATACAAATGACGTTATATATTACATGCGTCATTTGAAATGCAGAACTGTGGGACGATCTCACAGAACAACAGAGCAAAAGAAATAATTGCAAGTTATATTATTTTAGAAAATCTCTAAGGAGAAAAAAATCTTTTTTGCTAAAATTTCAAATGAATTAGAAATTTTTACAAATATTTATAAAAAAGAAAATCTTTGTTTAATTCCTTATAAGTTGGTAAGACATTTGGATATTTTTTTCACCAGCCTTTTTACATTTTCAAGTGTGCATGTGTATGTGAAAGCGGGTGTGAGAGAGCGAGAGAACAAGATAGGAAGTGAGATAGAGAGATTGAAAATAAGGAGATATTGTGCAGTTCCAAGCTTTTATTGTTTTCTTCCTACACGGAAAAGTCCTTGCTAGAACAGCCACGTCTCTGTCACGTCCCAGTGGCCGGAGAAATAGAGCGTGTGAGTGAGCCCCAGTCCCACATGGCCAAACACTCCTTTATTCTTGCCTTTTCTCCTCCCTATCCATCCCCCCATATTTATCTCGCCACTCCGTCATGTTCTTCACCCCAGTAAAATAATTAATTACTCCGTCCTGAAATGATTTATAGTTTTACTGACATAATTAATGATACACATCAATTTTCCTGCTTAATTGAAGGGGCTCCAGAGCAAGACTTGCACAGTTAAAGATTTAGGACACATAAAGGAGCGTTTTCTTTTCTTTTCTTTTTTAACTCACATTCTTTCATCTGTGTATAGTAAATTTTAATACTTTGGGAACGATCTATAATGGCGTTCAATAAGCATTAGATAAACATCTAGACACGTGTTTTTCTTGTGTGCATGCACTTGGATGCAGACGTTCCGTGCACACGCTACATTTATGTCCATGTCTATAGCGATGTATGATTCATGCTGCTGCATGGCAGGCATATATAATTCTTTCACTACCCCCAAGACTATAGACAACAAGGTAGAACATGAATATTTAATTTGCTCCGAGAAAGTGTAGGATATACTGTCATACTCTGCATTTTAAAGAGGCAGGCCTCACTGAGCCAGGCAGGATGCTGGGAAAATTTATCCTCTATCGATTTGGCTAGGACTAATAGTTTTATATGTATACTTTTATAATTTGGGTGCAAGTATAATATTTTCACTTCTCTTTTTTCTCTCGGCTAGCTTTGATTTTTTTTTAGTTAATATAATGATCGTTTGTGTGTGTGTGTGTGTGTGTGTGTGTTGTGAGAATGAGTGACCATGGTAACGGGCAACCATCCCTAGTTTTCTGATAAATTCTGTTACATATGAGAGTGATTGACAAGTCTGTTCCTGCACAACTGACCCACAGAATTTAGCAAGTCAGTTATTATTATGCAGGGCTGTATGTCAGAGTGTGTGTGTTTGTGTGTATGTGTGTGGTATGTGTGTGAAATGATGCACTTTAACGTCTCTTTTGGAGGTGTTCCTCTAGTATTTGCATGTGAAACATGCATGTTTTTCAGCCCACTGTGTTTTCACGGTGCATCGCGGTGGCTTGACGCTTTTTTTCTGTTACACTCATGCGGTCTGGATATCAGAGAGAGACTCTGTTTACAGAGGACGTTTGTGTGACAGCATGAGATGAACAGGAAATGGACAGAAGGTGAACGGAAAGTGGGCAGGTTTATAAGATTGGAGGCTTGACCTGAACTTTTGTGTAAAGACTAATGAATAATATGGATAATCCTGCTCTGGGAATACAATTCACTGGTATTAAATGTACGATTTTTATAGCTAGTTTTGCCATGTTTTTTTTCAAGGATGCTGTAAATATCTGAGTGACTTTAAAATTGACTCGTGTGCCTAAGAGTTAAAATAGCAGCCTTTTTCAGTACTTTATTTGAAACTATATTATAAATGACATGAATGCACTTAGTTTGATCCTCACCGTCTTTCAAATACTGTTTTGGAAATGTAGTATTGTTTGTGAAGAATGTATTCTGAATAATTATTTTGAAGCTGAAAGAGGAATAATTTGTTGTATTTGCTCAGGAGAGGGCAGCGTTGTTCCATCAAAGCCCAGCCAGCTGGTTCCATATGAAAAATCATGTACGGTTATTACGAGACCTGATTCTTAGTTACTTGCCTTGTGTAGGACTGAGTAAGTTAATAACAGCCTTCAAGCTTGACACCATTTTTAGCGTTTCTCACTTAGATCAGCAAAATTAACTTGGTTAAGAGAGAAGATTTGATATTTCTTTTCTTTTTCTAATAAAACTAACACGTTTTTTTATTTTGATCTTTAGCATGATGATAAAATAATAAAAAGATGATAACTATTTCGGCTAAATAATTTCAGACCAAATTTTTTAGATCCATGACAATTTGGAAAATTTATTTTAATTTGTATGGGAGTAATTCTGGAAATGATGATGTATAAAGGATTACTGGACTGGATGGTTAATTGTGAACAGAAGGAAAATTATGCTTTAGGATATTACATCCATAAAAACTATGTACAGAATAAAATATAAAATGACAAGAAAGAAAATATAAAAAAAGAAATTAACGTTTTTTTTAAATAAATAAAATAAAGAAGTAAATATATAAAATATATGTAGTCGTGTGTGTGTGTGTGTGTGTGTGTGTGTGTGTGTATGTGCCTGTGTGTTTGTGTGTGTGTGTGTGTATATATATGTATGTATGCTAATTTGTTTTGTAATATTCCACTCTCTGACTAATTTCACTAATTTGACAGTGTTTATAGAAAAACGTTCAGAAATGCCGCTCGTCCCGGGTCACCTGCTGTCTTTCCCATTCTCCAAAGTACTTTACCTCCCTTTCTTGTTTTCTCTTTCTCTAAAGTGTGCCCATACTCATACACACACACTACCCTTAACCCTTCCTCCTGAGTAATGGCTAAGTTGGAGTGCTGGTCAGCATATTGTCACCTGGGTCCCATTAAGAATATTCTTGCTTCAGCACTCACCCCATCAGCTTCTGCCCCTAACCCCCATCCCCCCGCCCCCTTTACATCCCACAATCCTCGGCCTTGATCCAACGAGCGTTTCTCTCTGCTTCTTCATCTTTTAAAAAAAATCATTCAACAACAATGAAACAAAAAGCCTTTATTGTATTTTAGTGATGCCTAAGTACCATCTCTGTAAGTGGAACTCTTTAGACATGGGTGGGTCTGGGCAGAGATGTTTGGGGAAAGACAAAGGCTGTGGGACAAGTGTGTTAGAAACGAGCTGTGTGAACAAGTAGGATCCAGGCTCAGGGGCCTCGGGGCAGCAGGGCTTCGGGTCAAGGCTAGCTGCAGAAGCAGCTCTTTGTCTTAGGATCCAAACTATTGAAACGCTCTGGGGATGGCTGCTTAACTGTGTTCTGGCAGCTCGCTCTCTGTGTTTGGGCAAAACTAAAAAAAAAAAAAAAAAGCACAGCAAGACTCGCTATGAATTTCTTTTATTTGTTTCTTGTTTTAAATCACACAACATTTTTCTTGGAGTACATTTCATTCACATTTTCTTTTAATTCAGTAATCGCATACGCTGCAAACTTTATTTCAATAAATTAAATCCATTCATATGTTTTATCATGCTGAATTCGGGAAATTGATTTTACATCTGTTTCCTTCCTGGTTTGTGGGTGAATTCAGATTTGCACCACTTGATGTCCAGGCCACTTTATATGATACTGCCAAAGTCTGTAACCAACAGAGGATTACGAAATTGTTCTAGCATCTGCGGGATAGTTTTGTTGGCAGTTCGGCGCTACATTGTCTCTCTGAACACATCTTAACATCTTTCCCAAAAAAGCATATTTTTGACATCCCCTTGGCTGTGCTGATCCACGTCGAATATTCAGAATGGTCTGTTGAGGACATGTATATATCAGCACCTAATTTCACCAATAAATGCTCGATTATAAAGAAGGTGTCCAGGGATGTAGTTCATGCGGTATGTGGAAGGCATGGATGTGTGTTTTCTGTGGTGTGCTATAGATTTTTGATGACAGTAGTATTGCTGGAGTTACCAGTCTCCTGTCTCTCACCCTATTCTTAGCAAAGCAAACCATCACGTTATTGTAAATTCAGTCACTTCTTATTAAGCGCCGCTGAGTTGAGCCAAAGAACGATGGTGATTTTTTCAACAGGAGATGAGTACGGTTTGTCTGAATCCATTAAATGTTCTCATAGTCCTCTCTCTCTCTCTCTCTCTCTCTCTCTCTCTCTCTCTCTCTCTCTCTCATCTCTGGCTCTCATCTCTCGCTCTCACTCCCTCATCTCTCGCAGACTTCAGTGTCATTGTTCTGTGAGGAGCGGGCCCCGTCGCACCCAGTCCCTCGAATATGACATGCGCATGGTGGGACATGGCAGATCCCTTAGAAAAGGCAGCCGTGCAATCATCTACACGCTGTAACCTCACGCCTGCCATTGTCACATCCTCCGTCCACATTCATTTGTGTCATACGGTGGCTTCGAGTGGAGAACAAAACTACATTACCCTGATTAAAGCGATGTGATGAGTGCACTTGGCTACCTTCAGCAGTGTGTTATCAGCTCGTGCACGTTTCCCTGTGCTGTTAGATCATTCCTACGTCTTGTATGTCTTACCTGCTCTCTGTGAATCGATGTATATGATTTATAAATCAGGAAACATATGAGGAAACAGAAATAGGGATATTGTTTTATTTAAAAAGCAGACCTTTTTTTCTATTGAACTAAGAATATTGCATTTCTTCCTTGATTCAGGCAGTCTCTGCACAAATCCCTCTTCTGCCCTGATTTGACAGAGTATCTTAAAGCCCTAGAGTGTGTAAAACTCCTGTGTTGGAGAGAGAGAGAGAGAGAGAGAGAGAGAGAGAGAGAGAGAGAGAGAGAGAGAGAGGGAATGAATCTGCGTGTGAGCTTATCTCATCGTTGACTGGCTTGACCTTGCCCCACTCTCAGTATCCTCCTGTGTTTGCGTTTCACCCAGCTGTAAAATTAGATGGAACAAGCCCACTGTAAATCAGAAATAGCAGACTGCGCTGCCCGTTCCTGTCCGAGTTTCTCGAGAGTGCCTGACCTTAAGAGTCCTCGGGCTGTTGAACGGAAAGCTCTGGCAAAGGGTTGACAGGAAATGTGAAGTGACTCTCGATCTAGCAGACAATCTAAATAGTGTGTGCCTTTGCTATATAATATTGAACATTGAGCTCTTGTCAGTTTCATAGAAAAGTTAACCATCTTTAGCCTTTCCTGCGCCTAGAAGCAAAAGTATTTGTATCGAGTGTAATTTATCCAGGAGGATTAGTGCAGTGTTTAGACTGACTCATTAACTTCTTTTTCTGACACAGGTCATATATATAAAAACATTTTCACCTTCAATAGAAAACTTAAAAGAGAAAATACACTCAAATAAACTAAACACTAAACTAAAAATCTTTTAAAACATGAAACAAACTTGTTAGGCCTGCGTGATTTTTAACAGTAGCAAAAATTACTGATATATTTTTCCAGAAATATCTTGTTCAAACATTAATCACACTGTTCAGGTAGCAGTAACAAGTCTAAGCTGTTTTACTACTTGGTAACATGTGCTGTTTACTTTATAACAAAAGCTGGAGTAAAATCGAACCTTACACTTTTAAGCATATACCAGTATTACAGTACAAGCTTCCCACACAGCTGTCTTGAAGTTATGGAGAGAAACAAATGGCCTGAGTTTAAAAAATCATACTCACTCTCTGTGAAATTGTTTTTTTTTTTGAGTGATGGTATTCACAATTTTGCAATTGCGGCAAACATTGTTTGCGGCTAGCAGCATTTTTTAGCTATTTATAACAGACAATTAAGCTTTTTTTTTTTTTTTTTTTTACATTTCAATTCACTCAAGTTACTATTCTTCCTCTTATTCTTCAACATATATGTTTTTAATTTTGAATGAAGATAAAGTTGAACGTTCTCCATAGACCCATTTCATTCCTGATTTGGCTTTGTAATTCTTACTGTTATTCCAGATTCCTGTTCTTGCCTGACCAGAGCTAACCTAATTTTGTCTTCCCCTGTGAATTCGTTGATGCTTTTCTGCTTAGCACAGCTGTACAGAGTGGTTATTTGAGTTACTCTAGTCTTCTGGTTAGTTAAAACCAGCCTGGTTATTCTTCTCTTACCTTTTCCAGCTCCAAGATGTTCCTGAAGCAGAATTGTTACTCGCTAAATGTTTTTTTTATCACTTTTCGTAAACTGTCAAAACCAAAGTTGGTGGTGTGGAAAACTCCCAGGAAATCTCCAAGTGATGAAATACTCGAACCAGCCCATCTCAAACCAACAGTAAGTCGTTTCTCCAGAAAGTCAAATGTTTTCCTTATTCTGATCTTTAATGTGAACTGAAGTTCTTTAGATTAACCGAAGCTCTGCTGCCACATGATTGGCTGACTTGCATGAACTGCATAAACAATCAGGGTGGCAGGTGTTCCCTATTAAAATGGCTGCTGAGTATCCTTTAATATATAATGCATAGGAAATAAGTACAAACCTGACATGTGAAAATGAGTTTTGTTTTGTATGCCCCAGTCTTCCTGTTATTTACCCATGCTCAGAGCTAAGCACTTGTTCCAGACACCTGATTCACAGAGAAACGCAGCTTTCTAACGCTGTCAGGCTTTTTCACCTTTGCCACGGCAGGCGGCTGAATTTCCGGCTCTGAAATTCGGTGTGAATGTTTAGTCGCAGTCACCTCATTTCTGATTTTTAATAGCAACATAGGTCCTTAGCCACAACAAAGGGATAAAAAAAAAAAACAAAACAAAACTCACTGTAGGTCTCAGCGGAAAGACCTTGGACATGACATGTGTCAGCGAATGATAAATTGGCTCAGTGTCTGTTCAATTTCTAATGCAAAGCTCTAGAAAGCAGGAGGGTGAAAGAGGAAGTGAGAAAGGACTGAGCAAGCGAGGGAGGGAGGGTGGGAGGAATTGTTGGACGTTTGGGTGAGTCGAGAGCCTCAGAGGGTGTGTTTGTTTATGCATGTGTTTGTGTGTGGATGTGCAGAAGCATTTGTGTGTGTGTGAATGTGGATGTGTGTGGACCAGATAAGACTACTGAAGTTTTGGTGCCGGTTGCTGACTTTCCACCTTTTATAGGTGCATTTTGGCAGCCAATCAGCTGTGTGATAAGGAGACAGAGGAATGGAGAGAGAGAAAGAGAGAGAGAGAGAGAGAGAGAGAGAGAGAGAGAGAGAGAGAGATGGGAAGAATATGACAATGAATAGGATTTTATGACTGGGGATGACAGCTAAGTCATCCACAAGAACTAACAAACTCTCCTCCACACACACACATACACACACACACACACACACACGCCAAACTCTTTCAGCTGCCTGTAGACTCACATCCTCTGTTTTTATCTGGTTATTTATTTCTGTCTCTTTGGCAGCCTCAGTAGTTGCATCTATGAAAAAAAAGAAAGAAAAAAAAAACGGGAAATAAAAAGGCCACAAAAAACAAGTCTGATGAAGTGATGATGTTCCAAGAGATGCTCCGCTAATAATCTTCCACTGCTAATCAGTTGTGAAGAGTTGGCTGCCTGGTGTATGCTGTGTACTGGGAAAGACAAAACAGTGCTGGCCAAATCCAGCTTGGTCCTATTAGACAAATTAGTGTGTGTCTTTCAGCGCGTGTAAGTGTGTGTGTGTGCGTAAATACATGTGTGTGTATATACCGAAGAAAGAATGAGTAATACATCCTGCAGCTTTGGTTAGTGTCTTTACAATTGATCTGTGTGGGGACAAAGCTGAAATTATGCTAATGGCAATCTAATCGTAGAGCAAAACGTTGGTGTGAAACGCACTGGCACATACTGCGTATAGAAGCTCAGTGCTCTGTGGATGCCCCCCCACTGCTTAGCCTTTTCTTTTTCTTTTCTTCTTATAGAAGTGGGGGTGGTGGCACACTCTAATGTTCAGTAAATATGGAGTAGGTAGAGAAAATCAGGGAATGTGAACATGAACATTTTTCCTTTTTTCCTTTTAAAATCCATCCTGACAAATGTTTATGTTCTTAGTGCTATGGATTGGATTAATATATACACAGCACTGTTTAACAAATATTTTATGCAATAATAATCTCTAATATTATATACTTTATATTTGATTTAATATCTATACAAATCCAGGAATATTACATTTACTTTAGAGAGCAACGTCCTACAAATAAACAGTCTTTAAAAGAAACTAGCCCAATCTCTATACTATATCTCTATACTAGACATTTACATTGCTGAGAAAAAATACATTGATTTTTTTTCTTTCGATATACAAATTTAATCAAAACACAAGTTACATGAATCAAAATAAATTAAATAAATAGAAATATTTATTTATTCATCTTCAGTAGCCACTTCATCCTGATGGTAGAAGATCCAGAGCCTATCCTGGAAACATTAGTCATAAGATGAATCACAGGTCATCATACACACACATTCTGACACTCATTCACACGGAGACAAATTTGGAGCCGGCCGACATTTTTTTTAGATGTGGGAGGAAACCAGAGGACCTAGAGAAAACTCACACAGACACAACTCAGTGTCTCAATTCAATACAAACACAAATAATTTAAATACACATATAAATAAATAGAAGACCATCTAAAATATAAAAGTAAAATAAAATAAGTTGGAACAGAATTAAAAAAATACTTGAATGTAATAGATGTTAAAGGACAAAATGAGATCAGATAAAACAGAAACTGATTTTTTTGGGGATCAGATGAATAATCGGAAAACCAATTTATATGTCATATGGTTCTAATAGCATGTAAGTAAGGGTTAATAAAACAATCAAGCAAACAAACAACAAAAAATGTGCTCATGCTAATATTTGAATTCTTATTACAGGTATGATTTAAAGAAATGAGGGCAGAGAATCTCAGTGGAATAAGTTCAACAAAAATGTAAAAAAAAGTGTATAATTTATACAGTTTTTCTTTTTAAAATTGTACTAAATGATTGTATGCCTTTTGGTCTTCACAAAAGAATGCTGTTTAATGGTGGTGGAAAATGTTCTATTTATCAAACCATCTAGTCAACTCTCATGCACTCGGGAAAGGGGGCGGGGTTATCCTATAATAGACCACTCTGTTCAGAACATAAATGCTTTATTATAGTTTAAAGGTGATCAGACAAAAGAACGTGGTATTGATTTGCAGCAAATCTCTCTGCTCAATTAATTTTCTTTGAATTCAGTCTGTACATGTTCTGTACATCACTGATTTTAATAAATGTCTTAAATGTACTTATATGTGTTTAGTTGTAGATTGTACATATTGAGTGTGAAAGTGTGTGCATGTATCTGTCAATTCTAAAAATCAATCCATCTACCTGCGAGTACCTAAAAAACAAGCATGCTTTAGTGCTTCACTTTGGTACATTCAGAACCCATGCCCATGTGTAACACCTGTAGGGTAGGTTCCTTTGCTTTCCTGGGCTTCAAGTGAAGAATACTGGAGTGCAATTGTGTGTGTGTGTGTGTGTGTGTGTGTGTGTGTGTGTGTGTGTCTGTGTGTGTGGGTGGGTGGGTGGGTTGTGCGTGTGTCTCTGCTCATTGCTTCTCTCCTCCATGGGTCACCGAGATCCACAAAGTCCCATCCCAACTCCTTACCGCTATTTACCTTCTGCCGTCCACCGAGAATATGTTATATTGAAGTTATTTTATGCTCGGCTTACCATTCTCACTTTCACTTTTCTGCATCATGTCTCTTCGGCTCTCCCCTATTTTCCATTCTTATTTCCTCTGCAGTTGTATTCCTCCCATTTTGGAAAGGGCAGAGACAAAGAGAGTGAGAGAGAGAGAGGGGTATTATTTAATTTATTCTGCTTTCTGGTGTCTGGTATTCTCTAAAACCTGACAAACATGTTTTTCTAGCTTTCTGAATAATCACTACAATATTACATTGACACAAATAATGGCTGTATATCAGCATGTACCACCATGTTGTTACTATTCACGAATTAAAAGGTACAAAAAAAAGAAAAAAAGAAAATAATTTTAGAATTCATACTTTGAATATCTACAGTTTGCTGCAGAAAATCAAATCATTATTTGTACTGGTATTGAAAAACTAGTATTTCAGGCTATTATATTATTTATTATTAGGTCATATAATATTGCTAGGCTCAATTAGAAACAACATAAAAAATAAGAAATTTCATAGAGCTGAATCCTTGATCAGTATATTTAATGCAACAAAAGAAAAAAAGATGTTTACTCTAAATGTGAATCACATTAGTTATATGAGTGTAATGAGCTAAAAGGCAGGTGTGGGTGGATGTGTGTATATGTGTGGAATTAACCAAAACGACTTTATTCTCACTGATTTACTGATATCTCATCGATACAGCAGGAGGACGCTTGCAGATAGTGAGTACACATGTTTACACAGGCAGTATACATTTGTAAACAGTTTACAATTTGTACCCTTGTTTTTTCTTGTCTGTAGAAAAACAAGACAAAAACACATACTCGGGCATGTTAGCATGAAGCGAATGCTGGATAACGCTGAGTTTGCGAGTCTAAAAAGAATGGGAGATTCTTTACGTCAGCTTTCTCAGATTCTTTTTATTTTTTTTATTTTAGCTCTAGCACCCTTAAATGAATGAACCCTTCCAAATCCTTTACCACAATATAAAAGACAAGCACATGTTCAGCGTGATCGTGCATCTGAATTTGCTTTCTTTGCTGTCATATTCGGAATGACACGAAGCCCTTAGAACTTCCTGGTGCACTGGGTCGTCGAAAGAATCCCGAAAACGTGCTTTTGTTTCGCGTGCTTCTAAAGTTCAGCTCTCTAATAAGACTGGGGCGAACGCGCTGCTTCTAAACAGCTCTGCCAACGCTTTTGAAGAGATATTAGAGAAGCAAATGAAAGGACAAAGATGTGCTATGGAATACAAAAGTTAATAATCCCAGGGTTTGATGAATGGCTCAGCAAATGCGTCTTGATTTGGCCCTAAATTGCACGGCTTTGCACCGTCTTAATTTATTCCCTTCCTTGTTGACTATGCAAGGTCTTGGAATTTCCAGAGGACACTGTTGGTAATATATGGTAAATAATGCACGTTAGACTACACCTGTCCACTCTGTACAGTACGTCCTCATAGATTGTGCCTCGTCCTCGTGTCCCCCCTCCGCAGCCGCCGCTGCCATATTCCTTCCCAAATGTTAGCCAGCAGGAAGACAAGCTTGAGGCGGTATGGAGGCTCACACATATCTTTTTATTGCCACATACATCAAGCGTGTTGAGACATCCAAAAGAGACTGCGTGATCCGCGCCGATCCATTAATCATCATTCATTGTATGTTAATAAATTCAGAATTTCCCCATTTACCATGCGGGCCGTTCGCACGTAGCGGCAACGCAACCTTTCCAGAGCCCATAAATCACGCAGCTCGAGTCATTTGACAGAGCAGCCTAAACACAGTGCTCCAGTCAGTCCCGCGGGCACAAACACATGATCTAATAGGCCTGCATCAGACCTGAGAGTCATGCCGGAGCCTGGCATGTGCCACTGATAGAAGCGCTGCGAGAACATTGTTGATCCTGGGAATAAATTGAAGCCGAAGGCCTTGTCTTTCTCCGAAGTGTGCTGTTCCAATGAAGGCCCCTTTTGGCTGTGTTGCATTGACAGGAACACTCGGCTAATGGTGTTTCAAGGAATGTAGGACCTTATTAAATTTCATTTCCTTATTGCCATGTGCAAAGGCTGGAGTGTTGGTAAGCATGCTGTCAATAACCCTTTTTTATTTATAGCATCTTGAGCCACTGAGAGGAAGAGTTAGTAGCAGAGTCGGCCAAAAAACTCATGTTGGAGCTGTTTTTTCCCAAGTTGATCAGATAGAGAACTGCTGCAGGCAGATATGTATGACAGTTAATTACTGCCTGTGGTCCAGCGGGAGTGTGCTTTTGTCTTCATTTGGCAGCCGATCAAAAAACATCACCTGAAATCATGAAAGCTGTTCAAATCTTGGCATATAGATTTGTGCTGAAGTCATTGTCATACCTAGACAGCTTTAAAAGTTTATACTAAAGCAATATATCCAGAAAGAGCTATATATTTAAAAATTGTAATAAAAAATGACCTTTCAACATAATGCAATCCACATGTATATTAATTACCTTAGAACCCAGAATATGTAGTTTATAAACCAGATTTGGATATTTTGGCCATGAGAAAAATAAGAATTTATATCAGTTTCTAAAATCAGCTCTGAGAATCACACCATCTCTCTTTATCTCCTTGATGAAAATAATTCGATGTGATGCGCATATACTACTGTGCATCAGATTAGCCGATTAACAGCTCTCTGCCTCCTGTAAAACCGTTGAATTGTCAGCAGATCATCAGCTGGGTTCTATACATGATGCAGAGAATGTTCTATATGGCGATTACTGAGATAATGGCATCACAAGTTAATCACCACAGCCTACGGCGGGCGCGCCGCTGTGTTATGCAAAGCATTCCAGTGCACAGTAAACGGAAAATAGAGATGTTTGTGAGGAGTCTGTTTTTCTCTCTAATAAATGTGATCTTGTCAGACTTTCTTAGAGATAAGTAAGCTTTTCTCTCTCTTGGGGAAGAAGAAGAACTTTTCCTTAACTACTCTGTGATTTATACTCTAAAGCACCGGTGTGAGGTGCCGCCGCATAAAGTATGTGCAGGGTAAAGAATTGTTTGTTTTTGGTCCAAGTAAGTGTTTAGCAGAATTCCCTTTGAGTAAGCTTGAGACAGAGACCAAGAAGTAGTGCATGAAAATGGCAAGTTCATCATTTTAATTGTAAATGTCAACGTAAAGATCTAGTATTCTGCATGTATGGCAGCTGCACCAAAAAAGACTTTCTATGATTATTGATTTAATCATTCTCAACTATACTCCTGGATGAAAAAAATTAATTGGCAAGACTGAAATGGCAAAATATGCTGCTTTTTTTAGGGATATAAACATTAAATGAATGGTCAGAAAATTACCACGGAACAAATAGATAAAGTAATGTACTATTACAGATGTTTCTCATTTGATTTCTTTAAAGGTATAAAAGCCTTGAGGGTAAACTTGTGCACAGCTTTTTACAGATAGATGTGTTGATTTAATGTTGATTTACTATACAGCATTTGGCAGACACCCTTTTCAGAGTAACTTAAACACTGCGCAGTTGAGGATTAAGGGCCTTGCACAAGGGCCCAGCAGTGGCAGCTTGTTGGTGCTGGGATTTGAACTTGAGTCCAATGCCTTAACCCCTGAGCTATCAGCTCTCTTTTAATGAGCTTTAAATTACTCATGAATACCTGTAACTCACACATTTTAATCATTGAGATTGTGCCGTTGCACAAAAAAAGTAAATGAGGAAATGGTGGTGCAGGAGCTCTCAGGCGTGCATATGTTTCATTCTGTCTAATTTCCTGAACAATGAATTGTTATTAAGCCCATTAAAAGATTAATATTGTATATTTCAGGTGCTTTCTTGCCCAGGACTCTACAGATTCTCTTTTACACATATCTTAACTAATGTTTCAAAAGGAGAGGAAATTGCATTTTTTTCAGTACTCAACTAAAAGAAGATTTTATACCCTAATCTACTTATAGAAATAAATATTATTGTCAAATTTGCAACAGGAAATGAGTTTTTCTATTGATTATTGGCATCACATCAATCTATTCTTATCACCTGAGCTAAAAAGTCAAGCAAGTCTCGTTACCATTGTTGTCTCTTCATAGGGTGTGTTATAAAAAAAAAAAAAAAAAAAGTTAAAACGCTTTGGATAGATAATTCCTGGTCAATTTGATCAGTTCAGCTTATTTTATTACATTTACGGAATTCAGCGGACAACCTTATCCAGTGTGACTTACAATTATTTAATTTATACACTGAGCAATTGAGGGTTTAGGGTGTGGCTCAAGGGACCAGCAGTGGCAGATTGGTGGTGCTCGGATTTTAATTCACGACCTTATGATCAGAAGTCCAGTATCTTAACCACTGAGCTAGCACCTCCCTTATTAAGTTGTTTACACTGTTTAAAGTGTGTCTGCTGTTGCATGTATAAAGTCGATAAGTGCTTGGTGGAGAAGCATGCAGACATTCTGACATTGACATTCATCTTACCAACTCTTTGGATCAGCCTAATATCAGTCCATTTCTTTGGATATGTAACTGTCCAAAAACTTACTCAAATCCTGACATTCACTGTTTAGGCAAGCTTTAGGCAAACCAATGTTTGTTTTAAACTGTCTGCTTCACCATGACAGACAAAAAAGTGAGGTGGAAAAAGTAGCCTGCATAAAAACAAATCCATGTTTTATTTAAAATGCATAAAGTTGAGAAGTAAAAGTATATGGGTGTATATAGTTTATGTTTTTTTCCCAAATTTATCCAACACCCAATGGCTTTTCCTGCTGCATCTCAAAACAGTCCCCTATACAATATGCCATTAAATTTATGTATGTGATACAATTTCACGAATCCACTTCCTTCATTAGTATGCTCTGTGACTTATTTAGAAGCACGAGTGAATGTGTCCATGCTTTGCTTTAATGTCTTCAGGGCAGTAGACTTGGGCCGAATCCAGTAGCCTAATGAGGCAGTTTTGATGCTTCCAGTCCCAGAAGAATACAAAGACTTTGTCTCTTTTTTCTTTTTTCTCTCCTCCTCTCTCATACCTCATCGAGGTCCAGCTTGAAATGCCTTAATTGATCTAATCACTCACTCAATTGGTCAGAGCCATCCATCTCTTTCATGGCCAAGCCTCTGGACACTGGGCAATGTCTTCTGCTCCTGTGAGTCTAGTCTTGTGTAGGAAGTAAGTTTGACTCGGTGATGGCTTTGCCATTATGCCCTTAACCTTGAATCTAGCCACTGTCATTACAGAGTTTCCAGGGCTATAAGAAACGTTGACTTTGTCACAGTGGGCCATTCCTATGGGTGCAATAAAGAACTTCTGAATAATGGATGAAATGGACCTTTGTGCTTGATGATGATTGCAGTAATTGTCATGAACTCTTTTGGTGCTAGGTTTAAAGAGATGTTCATCAGAGCTGCAACACTTGGACCTGTGCATGTGCCTGTGCACAGAACCTTGTTTCTTTGTTATGTAAGACAGATAATACTAATGGCTTGCAGAGATTAACCCTAGCTTCACACAAAAAAGTGTGAAAAGAAGGTCATTTTACTTATTTTTTGTCTACTTTGCATGATATAGCGGAAAGGAACACAGTGATAGCATTAAGTGCCAATTGTCAATTTCTGAAATCTCAGCAAATTCTGTGTAGGAAATAAATCAGCAAATCTAAACAATTGGCTTGTATGATACTTCAAACTTATTATGTGATCTAAGATGGAGAAGATTCATAGCATATCCCGGCTTATATTTATTTACCTGTATATTATCTGATGTACACTGTGTTTTATCTTGGTACTCTTGTATATCCTTTTAACATATCTATCTATCTATCTATCTATCTGTCTGTCTGTCTGTCTGTCTGTCTGTCTGTCTGTCTGTCTGTCTGTCTGTCTGTCTGTCTGTCTATCTAAACATGTAATGTTATAACAAATTTATAACATTTGTAATAACATGTTAGTATTTTTACTTTTGGTGGATGCTAAACTGAATCCATCCATCCATCCATCCATCCATCCATCCATCCATCCATCCATCCATCCATCCATCTATTCATCCATCTATCTATTTATCTTTCCATCCATCCATCCATCCATCCATCCATCCATCCATTCATCCATCCATCCATCCATCCATCCATCCATTTATTTATCCATCCATGAATTTGTCCATGAATCCATCCATCCTTCATACATGCATCCATCTATGTCTCTATGTTGGCTGAAATAATTTCGAGTTCCCCATATACTTTAATTTCCTTTAATTTTGGTCATACAAAAAAGAAATATAATTTTTTAACTGTGAATTTATTTTATTATGTCACATATGAACTCTTACTCAATGTGTGTTCTAGTATTATGAAAAGAAGCAGCAGAGTTTATTGATGCAACTAGTAGAGTTAACTCACTTTGCTATATGCTGATAAAAGCATGTAAATGATCCCTACAAATGTAACAATTATATTTTAATTTATGTTTATCTAGTTCATTTTGAAAACATTTTGTCTCCTACTGTTCCCAGTTCTAAAAAACCCCCAGAACTCTCAGCTGTGCACACCACGAAGAGACAAACTACAAGCAAGACACAACAATTTGTCTCTTACTAATGTGAATCTAGGGTCAAGCACATACATAACCATTAAACTCTCTTAAAACAAAACCGATTTACCGCAAAAAATGTTTTACATAATATTTCCTTACGTGCGTTACACAAATAAGGCCTTATACATACATCTTCTCTTAGCCTATCATTAAAAACAGGCCACCGGTTCCCTAGAGATGATGCATGGGCTTGATCCCAAATGTCACTGAAGAGGTGATCAAGTACACTCTCCTCATGCACTCGCCTCATTATCCCCCAATACTATCAGCCCTTTTAAGTTCCAGCATTCTTAAAGAGCAGGTAATGGCAGAGAGGGGTAAAGGGATGCAGAATTAAGCCGTTTTTACACCAAAGGGTAATTTGGTTTGATGAATGTGCCGCCATGACGTACTAATAATACATATTTTAAAAGAGAGAGCCGGTGAAGGGGAAAACGTACGTAGCAAGCAGTAGCTGTGGAAAAAAAAAACGCCGTGTGGTTATTAATGGGGCTGGCCACAGTATGTCTCGCACAGGGTTATGGCGCAAGGTCAAAGCGCATTTCACTGAATTAAAAGCCATTTTGAGCTATGGCACTCCTAATCAACTCAGACCTAAAGGTGCATAGCTCAGGTATAATGAGGCACCAATGAATTTAAATAAACAGGCCGAATGCGGTGATTTATAAAGGCACTGTGCTAGCCTTATAGCTCGTTAGCAATGACGGATACTCTTTATTCTTTCAGGCTCCTTTACCCACAGGATTTGAGCTTTTAACCAAATAATATCTGCCAGTATTGTCGAGTGTGCATTCCGGGTGAGACACTTATCCTAGTCATTATGAAAAGTGGCGACACAATGCAAGAGTAATGGTAATGTATGCCTATCTAAATAAATGATTTCTTTTTTACCTTCTTTTTTTCTCCTCCTCTCCCTTCTTCGCCCCTGTTGTAGAACTAAGGCTTGTGCGAGACTCTCGAACCGTTTGAATTCATCTTCATATTTTATCCCGGCACCATTTATTTTCGTGTGTGCGCTAAAAAAAAGAGGCATAATCCTTGATTCGCAGGACGTTTTGCATTTCAAGGAATTTTTGCCACATTCCAGGAGATCACTTATATAAAATTATAATATTTCTTTCGCGTAAAAGTGGTCAGAGCTTATTAAAAAAACCCTGTAAAGTACATTCGGTACTGTATTAATATGCTGATTAAGAACTTGCTGGAATAATGATGTTTGATGCTCACCCACTTTCACGGAGAGTGAGAATTAATTCCAGTGCGCTATCCTTTCTGACAGCAAGGTTGAATGAAATTTTTCTTTTCCCTTCTTAACTTTCCTCCTTTTTTTCAACAAGTATTGATCTTTCTTAGCGCAATTACCAGGGTGCTTTTAGTCCTGTGCCAGGCACCGTAGCTTAGGCTAATGACCCTGCTAGCTTAGCCGAGGGCAATAGCTGTGCGGAGTGCTGAAGCATGCCACCCGCTACCTCTGTTACGGCATGCCAGAGCATTAGTGACTTCATTAGACTCTTTGTTGGCCAGCCTGCCTTTTGTATCGTCCTTGAAGAAGAGACAGGCCCGGGCTGTGGCTTGATGCATCTATTCTTCAAGCTCACTGTGGATCAGTGCTCCTGCAAAGATTGCCTTTCAATTTATTCCTCCCTGCCTTAATTCTTTTGCAATCTCATCTTCATTCCACT